>NW_022157151.1:0-224397 GCF_007821495.1 Lachnellula hyalina
GGGGGGGGAGGTAGTTGCGCGGGCTAGGGGGGGACGAACTGTGTTTTGGAGGGAGGAGAGGTCGGCGAGGACTTGGGCTATTTGGAGGAATTCGGACATGGTGGTGGTAGGGGTGTTGAGGAGCGATTCTTTTGTGGGATGGAGGGTTATTAACGTGAGGGGGGGGTGATTGTAGGTGATTGTGTGTTGTGCGGAGAGAGAAGTTTGCTCAGAGATTGAACACAATTTGAATGCTGGTTGTGGTATGCGGAGTAGTACGGTGTATGATGTCAAAATCACATAATAATTTTTCTTTCACTTGGTCCAAGCTTCACTGGCCTTGAATCGGCGGCTCCACACCCACCTCCAACTTCTCGGCCTCGGCTTGTGAAAGAACATACCGATCCGATCTGATATAAGATTGCGTGGGTTTGCAACCTGCATAGAAGAGGATATAATATATCCTCGTCACCATTCGCTGTCTGCTATTTGCCCATCATGTCCCTCGTCTTCCGCCGCGGAATAGCTTCAATGGCTTCTTTAAAAAAGGCCTCCAAGGTTGTATGCATTGGGCGGAATTATGCGTATGTTTACATCCATCCCACTTTCCTCTCCTGCGAGTCAAATTTTCTTCTACGATTTGCTAACAAGCCGAACTGTAGAGACCACATTACCGAATTGAACAGTGCAAAGCCCAAACAACCATTCTTCTTCCTGAAGCCCGCGTCTGCAATCCTCCCCCCAGGCGCTGGACCAATCATAAGGCCAAGGGGTGTGGATTTACACTATGAAGTCGAGCTGGCTTTGATTCTGGGCAAGCGGGTTAAGGATCTTGAGGCTGATGATGAGAAGGGGGCTTTGGATGCTATCGAGAGTTCGTAGATGCTTCCTAAGCAGCGAATGGCTCCGAATGCTGATTGTAACAGGCTATGCTCTAAGCATCGACATGACTGCCCGCAACGCCCAGAACGAAGCTAAGAAGAAGGGTCTACCATGGTCTATTGCAAAGGGCTTTGATACCTTCCTTCCAGTCAGCGAGATTATTGCGAAATCTGCGATTCCGGATCCGCATAAAGTCGAGCTATACCTCAATATCAATGGTAAATCGAGACAGGCGGATTCGACGGAGTTGATGCTGTTCCGGATCCCTAGGATCTTGAGTGATATCTCGAAGGTTATGACGCTGGAGAAGGGAGATATTATATTGACTGGGACACCGAAGGGTGTTGGGTCTGTTGTGCCGGGAGATGTGATAAAGGCTGGATTGAAAGTTGGAGGCAAGGAGTTGGAAGAGGCGAAGATTGACGTGATGGTTGAGGAGTCCACGAGTACATATGAGTTTAAGGAGACATAGCAGGGTTAGTAGTAAATAATGTACATTTTGTATACTGTACATAGACTAGAGTGGAGATGCTGTCGTCGGCTCACACATCTATAACCCGTTACCCTCACTCGGAAACCATATCCTCATGCATCATTAAATCATATGTCATTCCTCACTTCTTCAAATTCGGATCCTCGATACTTCCCACCGGCGGCGCACTCTCAGCAAGCACCCCACACTTCGGACACTTCCTCCTCTCCTCGCTCCCTTTGAACGCATTAACCGCCTCCTTAATCTGCATCCCCAAATCCGTACAATGAAAAGCCGCCTCATCAACCACGCTCTTACAACTCGCACAATACCACCTCAAGCGATCCAGACTCCCTTCCGGACGTTTCTGTTCCAGAACAATGCCGACGGTATTCGCGAAACGCACGGGGTTGTGCGGCGTGTTGGGGGGCAGGAGGAACATGTCGCCTTCGGAGATGATGATGTCGCGGAAGGTGGAGTCGTCGACTACTTTGAGCATCATGGCGCCGCGGTATTGGTAGAACCATTCGGCGGTTTCGTTGATGTGGTAGTCGGTGCGGGCGTTGGGGCCACCTACGATCTTGGGGCTCTGTTAAAAACTGGGGAAGAGGGGACTTGGGAGTTGAAAGGGGAGCGTGAGGACGAGGATGAGGGGATGCTGTACCATTACTGTGACATCTTTGTCGTAGACGCAGTAGTTGTTAATCGGTGGTTTGAGGAGATGGGAGTTCTCTTGGAGCCTTGTGTAGTAAGTTCGTTAGTTAGATTGGTTGCTGCTTGGATCGAAAGAAAGAGATATTGCAAACCATTTTGGGATGTTCAGTGGAGCGGCAAGCATTTTGACTTATTATTGATTGATTAATTAGAATACTTTGAAGTTGTAGAATGTTTGAAGGAGAAGTTTGAAATCAAACGATGTAGAGTCATCATTGACCTTTATCTGTTTGCCCCGCCATCTGATCTGCCTGCCCCTCCAAATTATTCGGCGCCGCTTATCGCCGAAGAATCGTATTTTCATGGCCAGAAATGGTGTGTCTCAAACGAGGTACTTGCCTTGCAATAATTTCCATCGCAGAGACAGTCAAACCAATCATCATACTTCTGAGTAGTAATGAATCGGTAGTTTCGCAGGTGAGAAGAAGCCCTTGTAATCGGACTATACTTACAGTACTCGCGGCTATTCTTACAGAGCATCAGGCGAGGTACCCTTGTCAGGATAACTTTCTTTTTGGGCGACGGTTTTCCAACGTACGATAACGATGACTTACCAAAGTTTTAGATGATGGCTATGACGCCTTTCATCCGATCTTTAAATACTCGTTTGCATGCTATTTTGAGGGACCACGAGGAATTGACGGCACTAAGCGCTTCCCGGTACCATAGAGGATCACGCTAGAATCCTTCTATCCTTCCTTCTCTCGCTTCTGCTGTGTCTTTCACTCTTTGCACTCCAGTCAGTCGAGTCCTGTAGTACGTGACGTATCCACCAGTCGCCGCTTCCAATCCTTCGCACGCTTCACAGCCTCGGGGGGCGGCATCTTCCATCGTCGACCCAGCTAACCATCCAATCAGGGCTCAAGAGAATGGTCCCCGTGAATTGCTAAACTTAGAAACACGTGGTTTACAAGCGTTGATCTTGGTCATGTGATGACGATTCTCGGGCAACTTGTACGAGCACCTTTGTGATTGGCTTGTCAAGCCTCGAAGCGAGGATCTCTGGTTCCTTCGCGGGATATACTGATATGTTTCTGTCATAGCCTTGATCCCATCGCCAGCGCCTTTTCAAAATGGAACTTCTCATATGTCCTATATTCCCCGAGGTTCCGGGAATGGATGCATGTTCTTTGTTCTTTGCAGTCCATGACCTATCTTATTCTCCTCGAATTACTTCCCTAGACAATGAACTTAATATCCTGACCTACTGTCGAGAACAAAGATTCTATACGCTCTGATTCTTTGTTCATTGGAATCTATGAATAACCTCCCTTGCTCGAATGAATTGCAACGCTTGTGTGGCCGTAGAAGAAAATATTCTTCTTTCCAAACATATATTGTAGCTATGTCCTCTAAAATTCGGCCTCAGAGGCCGCGCATAAGTGAGCAGCTACACTCTTCTTCCTCTTCTCTTATTGACCGCGGAATGGAAATCGCAGTCCCACCTGGTTCTCTTACTCCCAGTACCGCTTCAAAGAAATACACCAACAAAGACCTTCCTCCGATTCCCAAGGATGACCACCAGAAAAGAGTCGCGAGTAGTAGCTCGAGGGAACACATCGCCAACCAAATCCGCACGCCCACCCCAGTGTATGAAATGTCCGCAGAATCTTACCGTCCGGATTCCGAACCCAAGCCCGATGTTTTGTCTCCAGAGTCTACCTCTGTACAACCTATGACAAAGTCGTCGCATAAAATATTACAACTCACCGGCTTTGATCCCCGCTTCGAGAAAACATTCCCAAAAGACCATCAGCAAGCTCCTGTTTCTCCCGTATCCACTGCCAGTTCAGGAAGCGTGTACAGTCAAGCTGAAGATAGTCCTAACACTCCTACTTATGAAAGCGACAACTTTAGCCGCTTTGACAGTTGGGGATCGAAAGAACCTGGGCCTCCTACGCAGCCGAAAGAGAAGAGGGGCGAGATTTATCTGAAAGCCGAGAGTTATAGTTCTGGAGAAAAGGATGTTAGTTCCATTTCCTCGCTGGAGTCCTCGAGGAAAGAATGCCTCTTGCCAAAGAGTAAGCGCTCTCAAGATTCGGTCGCATCCAAGAGGAGAGAGGGGTCACCTCCAGTAAGCCAGCCTCAAGAGCCAGTTGCTCTTCAGAGAAGAGAAAGGCCAATAGCACCACAGAGGCAACAAGAACCAATACCTCACCAGAGAAGAGAAAAAGTACCTCCCCTGAATAACCCACTAGGATTGGCAGGAATCATGGGGCCAGTTGATCCGCAGTGGAAAGCAAGACAACCAACAAAGCAATTCCAAGAACCAGTCGCTCCGCAGCAAAGACGGCCAATGAACAAATCTAAGGAGCCGGCCGAATCCTTCAGATATCGAGATAGATCGCCAAAGGCTTTGGAAAACGGAAGGGTATTACCTCTACTTCATACACCAGATGTAAATATGGAGGATATGACCACTCTGCGCGAGCTCTTGGAAGAGGAGCAGTGGAAAACTGCAAGTGGGACGGCCGACTTGTACTCTCAGTACCACCGTCAGTTCACAGAATTAGAGCTAGACGCCCCGGTGCCAAAGCCCCTGACTCTTCGGAATACAAATGTCAAAATCAAAACTCCGAAAAGGGTGTCTATACTTTCAAACGTAAGAGAAAGTTTTGCAGCAGGAGTCAACGAGATGACATCTCCTACCTCGGGTAAGAAACACTTCAGCTCGCCCGATTGGCAGGCTACATCGCCAGCTAAATCAAAGCACCCAAACACACCTATAAAACCGCGAGCAAGATTTGCCCTAGATGAAAGCGACGAATCACCCCACGAGACTGTGTCGCCTCTGAAACACAAGAGAAGCATATTCGGCACAGGAAAACATCCACTAAAGAGCCCTTTCCCATTCAGCAACTTCATCGACACCTCTGAATCCGATGATGCAGAGACTACGAGCCCAAAAGCAAAACCACAAGGAAAGAGGTTCAGCAAAAGACTTTCGGGGGCAATAAAGCGTGCTACGAGTACTCATTTTCCCCCAATAAAAAAGATGAGCATGATTAAGAATGGTGAAAGGGATGCAAGCGGCCCGGATACGCCACTGCCGACGAAGCCGGGCTTCAATATGCAAGAGGTTTATTCGAACGCGAGAAAGACGCTGAATATCAAGACGGCTGATGAGAAGAAGAGGGAGAGTTTGAGGAAGAAAATTGTGGTCGTCGGGCTTACAGATCAGGGTCCTGGTATGAGTGCCCGAATTCCGAGAGGTCAAAAGATAAATACTGATGAAATGGTAGATGGACGACTTTCGGAATGGGTTTGAGAGTTTGACACGAGAAAACAAGAATTGTACGACTGGCATGCGGATTGTTTTGTTGCATGATGAGAAGACTCGACGAGCATTTCCTTTGTCAAACCTACTACTATATCCTTATAGGCCATCGTTATGTAATTGTATTGTAATCAACTAGGAAGACAATCTCTTGGAGGTTCCTAAGAATAAATGGAGCAGTTCCCATAGCAATCGGATAGCAGCAACGTTAGCCTAAGCCTATCACAGTCCTAACGAGGTTCACTAACTAAGGAGCTTCGTACCTGCATGAAATCGTGATCCACATCTTGACCATGCTATAAGAGATGACCAGGCTGGTAGCTTTACAGCTTAATGTAGGTGGAACATTAAAAGAAAAATCCCTTTTCAAAGTTGATTACAAGAGCCCAAGTTATTAGATAGGAGATCATAGGACAAGAAGTTGTGAATTGGATTGGTTTTCTTACATGGACTGTGCTCCTCCGTATGAAACCCCGCTGGCTCCCTCCTTCCCCGCCTTGAGCTAATCCCTGTCTGGGACGCCCTGGCTCCGGCTTGACATCAACACTCAACAATCAACACCCAACTGCAGGACAGCTGTTCTCCATCATCATCATCAACTCCCCGCATTCTTCCAATCCAAATATCACAATCACAATCACAAATATGGGAGGCGAAACTTTTGAAATTGCAAAGATCAAGAGCTCTTACCCCAAGCTGTCCGCGCAGCCTGTTGGAAAATGGATTCCAAACATCTACAAGGACCGTATTGGTCAGTTCTACGGCGGCGGACAGTATGAGAGCAAGAATCTGCGAGCGTAAGTATTTTCTACATAATTGCACCTTAATCCAATGCTAATCTTTCAATCAATAGGATGATGAACGAGGGCGTCGCCTCCGGATCACCCCATGTCGAACTCTCAGTCTGGGACGCTCCCGAGCTTACCCGCCCGACTTTCAAAGATGCTACGAGCCACGAATTTAGAGACACACAGGTTGGAGACTGGTTCGGTCCATCGTGGTCTACGCATTGGTTCAAAGTCAAGCTCACAGTCCCAGGGGAGCTTCTGAAGAAGGAGCTCCTAGAACTACACTGGGATGCGAATAATGAGGGCATGGTATGGACCGAAGAAGGCAACCCCCTCCAGGGTCTGACCGGTGGTGGAGAGAGAGTAGAATGGATATTACCAGAGGAATATCGAGACGGGAAGCAACATACGATATACATTGAGATGGCTTGCAACGGCATGTTTGGAAATGCTCCTGGTGGAGACACGATTCAGCCGCCCGACCCAAACAAATACTTCCAATTGGGAAAGGCAGATATCGTTGCTGTCAATACAGTAGCTCGTCAATTATGGATCGATATTTGGATCATTGGGGATGCGGCTAGGGAATTTCCCACCGATTCTTGGGAGCAGCATAAGGCTTTGAAGGTTGCCAATGAGATCATCGAAACATTCGAATTGGGTAACCAAGACTCGATCATCAAGGGCCGGAAGATTGCCCAGGAATATTTAGGCAAGGATGTTAACTCCTCGGCAGTCTATAAGACGGACACGAAGCCTATTGTCTACGGTATTGGTCACTGTCATATCGATACTTGCTGGCTCTGGCCTTGGGCCGAGACCAAGAGAAAGGTCGCCAGATCTTGGTCGAATCAATGTGATCTCATGGATCGGTACCCGGAGCATCGATTTACTTGCTCGCAGGCGCAGCAGTACAAATGGCTCAAGCAGTATTACCCTTATGTTTTTGACCGAGTCAAGGAGAAGGTTAAGAAGGGTACATTCCAGCCCGTTGGTGGTAGCTGGGTCGAGCATGACACCAACATGCCATCTGGCGAATCTCTGGTCCGTCAGTTCTTGTACGGGCAGAGATTCTTCGAGGGCAACTTTGGAGAGCGATGCAGGACTTTCTGGCTTCCTGATACTTTTGGATACTCAAGTCAGCTGCCGCAATTGTGCCGTTTGGCAGGCATGTCTCGATTCTTCACTCAAAAGCTGAGTTGGAACAACATTAACAACTTCCCTCACACAACCTTCAATTGGGTTTCCCTGGACGGAAGTCAAGTCATTTGCCACATGGCACCGGCGGAGACTTACACTGCTGAAGCAAACTTTGGAGATGTGAGGAGGTCAGTCACTCAACATAAATCTATGGATCAAGATGAGACCTCGCTACTTGTCTTTGGAAAGGGTGATGGAGGTGGAGGGCCGACCTGGGAGCACATGGAGAAGCTGCGTCGTTGCCGTGGAATGAGCGATACCGTAGGTATGCTGCCCAGAGTCCAATTGGGTGATTCGGTCGAGGATTTCTTTGATCGTCTTGAGAAGCGAGCTTCAGATGGCCTGGACTTTGTCACTTGGTATGGAGAACTCTATTTCGAACTGCACAGAGGTACATATACGACCCAAGCAAACAACAAGCGTAACAACAGGAAATCGGAGATTATGTTGCATGATATCGAATTGCTAGCCACTCTTGCCAGTGTCAAACACGGGTACAAATACCCCAAGGAGGACATTGATGATATGTGGGAGAATGTCCTGTTGTGCCAGTTCCATGACTGCTTGCCCGGAAGCTCGATCGAGATGTGTTACGATGATAGTGACGAGGTAAGTGCTTCAAATTTTGCCGGTTCTGTCTTTTTGAGTGTATGCTGATATTGGTCATAGCTGTACGCAAAAGTATTCACGACTGGCGAGAAGATCTTGAAAGACTTGCAAAGTGTTTTGGGTGTTCAGGACTTCAGCAACTCCGATAAGAAGACCTTGATTGCATTGAACACAATGCCATGGCACAGAAGAGAAGTCATCTCTATCGGAGACAATAAGGCTGGAGTAGCTTGCGGCAGTGGAAACTTGCTGGAAATCAAGACTTTCAAGATCGCCGAGACTCCTGAGGTTACTGTCAAGGAAGTGAGGAAAGGTGTCTTCATCTTGGAGAACGACCAATTGCGAGTGGAAGTTGAAGGTGGAAGTATCTCCTCACTCTATGACCGCAAGGCCGAGAGAGAAGTCGTACCAAAAGGTGGCAAAGCTAATCAGCTTGTTATTTTCGATGACAAGCCACTCTACTGGCAAGCTTGGGACGTCGAGGTTTTCCACTTGGACTCGAGAAAGGAGCTTCCCTCAGGAACAACCAAAATTGTTCAAAGTGATGCGCACCAAGTTAGTGTCATGACTGAGACGAAGATCAGCGAGAAGAGTTGGATCAAGACCTACATCAGCCTTTCAGCGGCATTCAAAGATCAACAGTCGTATGTTGAGATGCATGCTGAAGTTGAATGGCAAGAGAGTATGAAATTCCTGAAGGTTGAATTCCCCGTCGACGTTAGAAATACCGAGGCTTCATACGAGACGCAATTTGGGATTGTTCGACGCCCAACTCATTACAACACTACGTAGGCAATCCTCCCCAACTCTCAAATACGAACGTGCTAATTGAAACAGATGGGACATGGCAAAATTCGAGGTCTGTTGTCACAAGTTTGCAGATCTCTCGGAGCATGGTTATGGTGTTTCGATCTTGAATGATAGTAAATACGGCTTCGCTACTTGTGGCAATCTGATGCGCCTTTCACTTCTTCGCGCTCCTAAGGCACCAGATGCGCATGCGGACATGGGACGTCACAACATCCGATGGGCAATCCTCCCGCACCAAGGTGATCTCGGATCTACTACGGTCCGCACGGGGTACAACTTTAATAATCCTTTGAAGCTTGTACAAGCACCCAAAGAGACGTTGCGTATGGATGCATTCACAAACCCTATCAAACTAACGGGTAACCCATCTCTTATTTTGGATACTATCAAGAGAGGAGAGGATGATGAGGATGTCAGCCGTGGAGAGTTGCCCAAGCGAAAGGGCAAGAGTGTTATTCTGCGCATCTATGACAGCTTGGGAGGCACCAGCAAGGGCACAATTGAGACGACTTTGGATGTGAAGAGAGTGTGGAAGGCTAACATCTTGGAGGATGATGAGGAAGAGCTCAGGATCAAGGATGGCAAGCTCGACATCACTTTGAGGCCGTTTGAGGTGGCTACCTTCAGATTGCAATTGTGAATATGGTACCTTTTACGAGGAGTTGGGGGCTGGCAATTGAGTCTGGGGAAATGAGATGAGGCTGTAGGATTTAAAAATAAATATTGCAGGGGGGTTCCGTCATTGGACCATGCATACGATGAAACGAATTGCAATCCAAATTTCCCATCTTAGATCTGACACAACTTTATATGATCCTCCCGACCCTTCCTTTTGTTTTTCCTTGCATGCACGCATCATTTATCAGACGTTTATTTATCCGAATCCCACAGCCCACTCACTCTTTCCCCAGCTTCAATAGATAGCTTGGGTTCGCGTCATCCCCGAATTCGACATGCTAATCGCAGCCGCAACCGCAGCCAGCCGCAAAAGACGTTCGATTACCTATAGGTACTTTGTAAATTAGTACCGTATTATTGACATGTCATGGACACATCAAACGAACTCCCTACAAGTGTAAAAGATAATTTTTTTTTTTTACATAGATTTCTAGTACTTAAAAACGTCCATTTTATTTAGTTAAACGTTCGTACCCAGCAACCACTGAACGGATGAGTTGCGCACAGGGGGGTTAAGAAGGGTGGTAAGTAAACGCACCAAAGATAGGCCCTGCCCCCTTGCCCTGGTCTTCTTGGCATCAATAACAGTTTGGCCTGTCCTGTGACCAAGTACTATTTACTGTCTATATGGGACGGGACCTTCCATAACGGGCTACAGTACCTGTTCATGGTGGGGAGGGGAGATTAACAGAGCGATCGTGCATCATACGTTTCATCCTACTTGTACTCTTGCATCGATCGTACTGTACCCTACCTGCATGCATACAATCCTACTTGTACAGTGCAGCAGTTCTGCACGAACGATCAGGTACAGTACCGTACGTCAACCTTCGAATTCAAGCTCAGCCACAACTACAACTACAACAACAACCCCCTTTCTCAAAAAGGGCCGGAAATAAACTCCTGCCTTGCCGTACCTCCGTACCTGCTAGCACTAGTACTACCCCACATGCAATGTCCATGCATACGCCGTACAGCAGTTGCAGTGTGCGAAAAGGGATTCGTTTCAACATTTAATCATACTGCCGCCCCGTCCATCCAATGATGGGCAATGAATCCTCTGGAGATGGACAGATGGTTGGGCTGAGTACGGCGTACAGTGCTCGTATGCGATCGCACAGTGGGGCTTACCTGTGGTGGCAGGGTTGGTGGCAAGCAAGGTACCCAGTAGGCGGGTGACTTTGGGGCTGCTGGTTAGGTACGGAGCAAGTAAGTGATATGATATATACCGGTACCTCCTAGTTGCAGCCTTTTAAGTTCTCTTCTTTCCTCAGCAAGCACGCACTTGTTGCTTTTCCATCCATCCATTCGTTCATCTATTCATTCATTTGATTAGGTGTACATTCATTACCTTGCCCTTCTCGGATAACTATATATATATACATGATGAAGTTCTTCACGCCTCTCCTGGCAGCAGCCACATTCCTTCTGCAAACCGCGTCGGCCGGGTCGGTTTTCGCACACGTCGTGGTTGGGAATACAGCTTCTCATAATGTCGCAGCATGGACCGCTGATATCAAGCTTGCACAAGCCGCCAGCATCGATGCGTTCGTCCTCAACATGGGCTACCCAGACTCCAACATCCCCACGCAGGTTGCCAATGCGTTCGCCGCGGCGGCGGGGACTGGTTTCAAACTGTTCTTTGCGTTTGACTATCTGGGGGGTGGGCAGGTGTGGCCTGCTGGCGACGTTGCAGCTGATCCTCCAAATTCCGTGGTGTCGTATTTGTTAAAGTACAAGGACAATGCGGCATACTTCCACTACAACAGCGCACCGTTCGTCTCGACTTTCGAGGGGAAGGATAATACCGCAGACTGGGCGCCAGGTGGACTTATTCGGTCAAAGGTTGGGGCAATTCATTTCGTGCCCAATTGGAACAGTATTGGACAGGCGGACATTGGAGCCCAGCTTGACAATATCGAGGGCTTCTTCAGCTGGGATATGTGGCCCTTAGGAGGAACGAATAAGACGGATGCGATTGATAAGAGCTGGAAGGCTGCTACGCCGGGAAAGACGTACATGATGGGTGTTTCTCCCTGGTTCTTCCACAGTGCCAGTGGAGGTGAGGATTGGGTCTGGCGAGGTGATTCCCTCTGGGCCGATAGATGGGCTCAAACCTTAGACATCAAGCCCGACTTTGTACAGTAAGTCTCCCTCCCCTTAACTTATCCCCCCTTGTCTGATATCTAACAACCCACAGAATCGTAACTTGGAACGACTTTGGTGAAGCCCACTACATAGGCCCCATATCCAACACGGCCGACGTAGCAGCCGGCTCCCTCGAGTACGTGCAAAACATGCCGCACGACTCCTGGCGCGACTTCCTCCCCTACTACATCGCCGCCTACAAAGGCACGCCCCTCATTCCCACGCGGGACCAAATGCAATACTGGTACCGCACAGCCCCCGTCAACACCGGCAGCACATGTGGCGTCGTAGGCAATTCTGCCTCCAACGGCCAAGCGACCACGACTCCCAACCAGATCTTGGAAGACGGGGTGTTTTTCAGCGCCTTGTTGGTGAGTGCTGCGCAGGTGCAAGTGCAGATTGGGAGCGGGCAGGCGGTGACGTTCCAGGGCTCGGCGGGCATAAATCATTGGAGCGTGCCGTTTGATGGGCAGACTGGGACGCCGAAGTTTAGCGTTTTGAGGGCGGGGGTTGTGGTGAATAGTGGGACTGGGGCGGCAATTACTGCTGGTACAAGTTTAGCGGATGGGTGTGCTAATTATAATGCTTGGGTTGGGAGTTTTTGAGAGGAGTAGGTGGCTTACCAGAAGAGATTTTGATGTAACAAAATAATATATACGCAGCGGGTAGTAAAAGGAACATTATTCAAACATTGACATGGATCAGACGTAGAGAATGGTGTGTGAACTTCAAAGGGAGAAAGGATTTGAATGGGAAGTTTTCAATACTAACTGCGATGACTATCGGTTAATTGATTATGATATTGACCAGTCCACAGACCACGCTCCTCGAGACTCCACTCCGAAGCCCAACTCGCAGCAATCACTCACTTAAATGATATGCTTAACTTTCCCATCCTCAACCTGGTACACCCAGCCCGAAATCGCGACGCTGTCTGGAATAGCCTTATTCTGCTTCAGATACTCAACATCTTTCCTAACAGCAGTCTCCCTAAAACTCTCGTCAGCATTTTGTCTGTCCACTCCCCTCTCCCCAAACAGCTTTATAATCAACACTTATATATATATATATAGGTCTCCAAGGCAAAGAAAGTCAAGTCACAAACTCACAAGTCAGCAAACGGTAAAAAATCACCCCCAAAAGCCGCCAACTCATCCACGCCCGCATCCCCCAAGTTCCCCCTCACGAGCCCCACGGCGTCCTCATTCCCAAAGGTCAGCATCCCACAACCCGTATGCTTGAGGAGCAGGATCTCCTGCGTGCCGAGCAGCTGCTCGGAGATGATGAGCGAGCGCAGCGCGTCTTTGGCCGAGGCGCCCGCGTTGCGGATTATGTGCGCGTCGCCGAGCGGGATGCCATAGGCGGCTGCGGGGTCGATGCGTGCGTCCATGCAGGTTACTGGTGTTGGGTTAGAGGGGTGAAAGGGAGAGGGGAGGGGAGGGAAAAGGAAGACGTGCAGATGGCGTATTTCTTGGCGGGAGGGAGGGCGAGGTGCCCGCTGGTGAAGGTGGAGGCGTAGGTCTTGTTGGAGTCAATGAGGTTTTGCTGGATTGGGGTTGCCATTGTTGAGTTGGGTGTCCTGGTATGTCTTGAGGTGCTGTGCTGTGCTGTGCTGTGCTACGATTATCTTTTATTGTAAGTGTAGATAGCAAAGACTCCTTCTTATATATATCTCTTTATACCTTACACCAAGTGCCGAATAGGTATATGGCACTCCCATGGTCCTTGGTCCCTGCCGGCGATCTTGCCTGTTGATAACAAAGGGACGTTGGACGGGCCTTCTTAGACTGCATTGCGCCATCGCGTTCCAATGATTTGCTGCAATGCTCTAGTGATGTGACGGGAGTTAGTGTAATGACACCATTTCGGGCGTTTGGTTGTATATATACATGTAGCAGATCGTTGGTGGAACAGCTTATCAGTCAGGCTGAGGTTATACTAGTATCTTCATTTGGGGTTAGCATGCCAAGTCAGGGATGGTCCATGCACACTTCCACCCCGCATTATGTTAACGACGAGCCGCGGTCGAGGTTTAGACGTATACATATTTTGAGCATGAGTGAAGCTATTCCCAGCGAAACGGATATCAATACTGATCCTAAATCCGATAATGATGAGAATGAGAATGAGAATGAGAATGAGAACGGGGTAGAAGATATTCGCAAAAGTATACAAGAGGCTCAATATTTTGATCCAAGTTCTATGGCTGCTCTCACTCCTGCCTCGATGGTCAGTATTCAAGGTACAGTACAACCTACAAGAACCACTCTGAAGAAAATCCCAGGCAGCGATAGCCCGACTCAGAGCATACAATCCACCTCCATTCTCGGTATGGGATCGTCTACCCTTAAGCAGACGAGCGGCCGTTCTGGTCTTGCTCTTCGCAGACCGCCGAGGTGATCTTCGGGTAGTACTTACAATGCGGGCAGCGACCTTAAGAAATTTCTCTGGTAGTTTCATGCCTCCAGGTCTCAAATGCCGGTATTGACTTCACTCGTACAGGCCAAGCAGCTTTTCCCGGTGGCAAAGCAGATAGCCTGGAAGAAACGCCGTGGGAGACAGCACGACGAGAAGCGTTTGAAGAAATCGGACTTCCCCTCGATGATTCGAAAATCCCCGCGCCGTTCCGAATCGAACATCTCTGCCAACTCCCAAACAGTCTTGCAAAGACGGCGCTAGCAGTCCGTCCCTGCGTAGCCTTCCTTCACTCGGACGATGTCAAGGCGGCGAGCGTGGGAGACAGCATGATACCCCGCTTAGATGCGAAAGAAGTAGCAGCAGTATTCTCAGCTCCGTTCCACAATTTTCTGAAACCCGAAGACGAAGTGAGGGACGGAGATAAGGTGCCCGGGCAGGTGACAGATTGGTATGATGGGCGTTGGGTAGATTGGCATGATGGGAAATGGAGGCTGCATAATTTCCACGTCCCCATCAACAACCAGAAAGTGTCGAAGCCGAAAGTGAGACAAGGGGGACAGGCGGCTATAGCGGAGGAATTGGATAGAGAGGAAGATGAAGGTCTGGCGAGGTATAAAGTCTGGGGCATGACTGCACGAATGATTGTTGATGCTGCGAGAGTGGCTTATGGAGAGGAGCCTACATTTCCGGTACGTTCTTCGATCAATCCAATGGCAAGCCCTACAAAAGACAGAGAATTGACACGATGCAGTGTAATGACCATTTTGGAGACGAGCCCATAATAGAGATGTTAGAGAAGATGGGAAAGCTGGGTGAGAAGGTCCCGGGTGGACCAGACCTAACGGAACCAAATTCGGAGACTGCGAAAGCGGCAGAGGCTGCAAAGGTCTCGGCTTCGAAGATGTAATTCAATTCATCCACAAACAATAATCTTGATACGTCTCCCCAACCATCTAGGCGCACCTCCCTGCTCAGGAGGTTATCAGACCTACAATGCTTCCTCGATACCTTCAGATATTGCAAGATACAAACGCAAAGTTGCGACTCCATTCAAATATTCCATAATCCCCTACAAACTCGATCCATACTACTCTACCGTGCTTCAATCCTTGCCACACCCCTCTTCATACATTTCCCTCCCGTCTCCAACATTCCTATCCTATCCTATCCCCATATCTTGATATCATCTCCTAGCGCAGATCCCGACCTTTCCCTCTTTGGCGAAAAGGCACCGGTAAGAGAAGGAAGATATATCTTCATCTGAACCTTTTGCGCCCTAGCCTCAACCTTATTCCAACGTCAAACTCGCTGCGACGTGCAACAAAACTCTTGATCAATTTGCCTGTATCGAGCTATGGCTCGGCGGTGCGTGACGGTGAATTGTACTTTGTAAAGGGTCGGCGGTGTGTTCAGCGGTGGTGTTGACAAGGGGGGTGGGGTGTATTTAGCCGAGGAGTGAGTCTCGTGACTGGACTACCTCTTTATGAGGGGGTTACGGAGTGTTTCTTGTTGGGTGGATGACATAAATTGTTAACATAGTATCAAGTATGCTCGCGAGGCTGGCGTCCACCGTGTAGGTGTTGGTGTGGGTGATGGACTCTCCGTTGGCTACTAGACAAGTTGTGGTATTCTGACAGACGACGTCGTGGAAGGGAACTTCACGTCCGTAGATGGATGGCCTCGAGAGTTTTCTCGTAGTAGCTGGCGCTGCCGGTCTTGCGCGGTATGGTGTCTATGCAACTTGTATAACGCCCATTCTGTCAAGTGCCGTTTCATGAGGGCAGGTAGAATGAGCCTGGAAGTCTTAGTAATGAGAATCATAGGCGAGAGTTTGAATAATTAACACACCTGTTCGATTGGCATATTTGTAAGTAGTTAGTTGTGTAGTCTCGAATCATCAAAGGACTTGCACGAGACAATGCAGCGATGCCTAGAGGCTTAATTAGAGGAAATAAATTCTCGTAATAGTATAGGTCAAGGAATGAATGAGAATATCAAACTGGACGTAAGAATAATGAAAGGTGAGCAAACAAAGGTGTGATGTTTATAATCTGTAACAAAACCTAAAACGTATTAAAAAGCACTAAAAGAAAAGATATCCGTGCCTGATGATAATGCTAAAGTAACAAAGACTGGCTTATCCTTCGTTTAGCAATGGTCCTGAGCTTTTGCTGACAGCTGCAGAACGTGGGGAAATCAAACGTTGTGAAAGTGTAGAAGTCTCAGGAGATCTGAATACCGCGAGCAATTGACCATTGACTGCTCACCTGCAGGCTGCTGCATATACTGCAACACGACCACCGCCACCGGGCAGACCGTTATGGGCTGTGAATTAACCGCGCTCAGTAACAGCACCGGCGCGGATTCGCCGAAGGCGTGGAGAGGGGTTTGGGGCCACGACGCCGCCGCCAAAATTAGCGGTGGGCAGGAGAGGCGTGGAGAGGGTTTGTGGTTAGGAGTGGGTTCGTGTTTGCAGGGCTGGTTGTGGAACAGAGGGAGAAATTTGCAGATAGTATATGGGTATCTTGATGGAACGGGGTGTATGCATATTGCCATAGCTGGGTTGAATCTAGCACTGTATATGTGGATGTCCACCGGCCGCGAGAGTATGAAAAATATTGATATTGAAAAATCCATGTTTGGAAAGACTTTTAGCTCATAGATTATTTCTATTGCGGGCAAAGAAACGCGAATTGGCAATGCATCCGTCCGTCCGCCATAGGCAAGACGTGCTTGGCAAATGGCAGTAGCTAGTTAGAGTACACTCGAGCAAGACAAAAAGGCAGTATATTACATGCGAAGCGACCGCCCTGCAATAAAGCGTGGCGAGGTAAAAAATCCTACCCCTTAAAAAAGCGTCTTACACTTGCTGAGGCGGGGCATTTAATGGAAACTAGCAAGCCCTGCAGCGGTTGGGGGTAGGGTTTCACCATGTTGCTGAAAATAAGTGCTGTACTGCACTTCACCCTTTCGGAGAATTGCCTCGTCGACTTCTCCAGCACCATGTCCGTTTTCCAAGCCTTTGCCACCTTCTATTTTGAGGTTCACAGGTTGAATCGAGGAGGGACTACGAATAAAATTAGCATTTAGATTGTCGTTATGTGTGTAGGTACTTACCCATTAAGTTCCCTGTCAACTTGTAAGAATTCTTTCATTGCTTCCTTCGTCCCCCTTTGCTGTAGATACGTCAAATAGTAATTGCTGAGGTCCTTCTTCGTGGCTAAAGCCATGCGGCTTTGCTGAATCATATCCGAATGGACTTTCTTGATCCTCTCGTAATGCTCAGACTCCGTAGCAAGGCTGGTAGGCTGCGAGATCTCGAATTCGAAATACTTGGCCCAGAAGTGGCGGCTTAGTAGATACCATTGCTGGTTCTTCTGAAAGACTTGGCGAGCCTCATCTACGGAGCCTTGGATCTTCCACAATAGAATAGCCCACTCAACAACGAAAGCAGCCTTTGCAAACAAGTCAACAACGGGTGTGTCAATTTGGTTTTTGTAGACTTCGATGGCAGCTTCAAGGCCATTTTGACGACGTTCTAGATTTGCCCAGGACACAATGGTCTCTACGTGGCCTGGGATGCGGTCGAGGATGGCCTCATGAATATCTTTGGCGACGTCATAACGCTCGGACATCTCCTCAAAATAAGCATACTGCAGCCTGATGCCGGGTCGACTGATCGGTACGTAAAGCGTGCTTGCTCGTTGATAGATGTTTCGAACTTCTTCTTGTTTTCCTTCCTTGGCGGACATCCATCGAGCATATCGGAACCAAAACTCGTCATAAAATGCGCAGGTTACCAAGCACCTTTCGTACAGGAAGATGGTCCTGGTGTAATCACCCTCGGACTCTTCGAAGTCCAGATACTTCCTCCAGTTCGCTAGCTGCGCGTGATCAAGCTCGGTGACATGGAAATATGGACGTTTGACTTCTGATTCATAAGTCCATCGCTTTGTGGTCTCGGTCTGAGTACGAGTGAAGACATCCAGATAGAATGTATCAACCTTTGAGCGTAGTTCTCGCTCAATTTCCTGCTCGCCTTTGGGACCAGTCTGGTAAGCCTCCGCTTCGACTTCAGCACGGAAGGTAGCCAAGGTCTCGGCAGGTACAAGCTCTGGCAATGGACGTCTGTGAGCTAGACCGCGGAACCTCTCGAAATAACGGGCATATTGATGCATGGGAATGTTGATAACTCGTTTTAGGATGGCGAAAATCCTATCTTCTGCATCTAGACGATCCTCAAATTCTAGGTATTTGTCCCAGAACGGGTGGGCTAGGAAATCTAGCCCAACTGACGATGCGCCACGCTCGTATAGCCTATCAACGTTTGTCAGTCGGGTTCTTAAGGGGGAGAAGGGTGTGGAATGGCAAAGAGTGCAAATACGGGAAGGGCAGTGTGCTTGAACTAGTGTTCCTCAATTTCCATCCTATCCAAGCATGGGTTTAGATGTGTAGTAATACGATGTGAAAGCGAACGAGTAATAGCAGAAGGAAAGAACCTGATCATTTGGGTGAGAAGACGATCAAAACAGGGAGCGACTTTTGTTGGCAATTCTCACCATCTGCAACCCGAAGACTCTCCAAGTAAAGTGCGCACGGTAATAACGGTTGTGTCGATCGCAGATGTCTGTGTTAAAGGGAAGGAAAGAGTCCAGTATACTTACTCTCTGATCACGTCTGGATCATGGCTAGTTTCGACCTTGAAAGAGCAATAGTCTGTCCATAGGTCTACCGAAATGGTGATGCTGGCTATCCCTCGCTCGAAGACCTAACAATAGTCAGCAAAGCCCACAGCGCATCCGACATCCCGGCCTTACCATTTCAGCGGCCTCGGTGCCAGCAATTGAGAATTCCAAGTCGGCATATTTCTTCCAGTATCCAAACAATAAAGGGAACTTGGCAAGGAACCGGTCGTAGGCATCTCGTATAGTTGCAATAGCTTGGGGGCTGGAGTTGCGATTTAAGCCGCCTTCGAGGCTCTCTGCGGCGCGAACAAGCTTTTCCCAGCTCTCGAAATTGTCCGTATTTTCTAGCTGAGCAAAGAGTCAGCAAAATCTAGAGGAGCGCATGGCACGAAACTTACGACCTCATTGTTCAACCGCTTTATTTCTGCCGATTCCTCATCCGTGCCTCCATAATTAAAATCAGACATACTGGTCGCAAAGGATGGACGATGGGTGGGTTGTTAAGGCGCGTCGAAGATGTTGACTGGTGGTGAAGGGATGGTTTGCGCCGCGGCAACACTTTGTCGATAGAAGGATTATATGAACGCGAACAGTCGCGATAAAATCTTCTGTGCAAGGCGAAAGGTAGGAAGAGACGGGGATATATTGGCATCAGCTCAGCTCCTGTCGACAAGTGAGCGAGCCTCAGATTCTAATGGTACCTTATTTACCGATTTGAGCCGATCTAAGCTATCTTTAGCGCAAGCGCTAAGCCAAAGGTGGTGCTAGCGTCGAAGCGAAGACTTATGGTGAAAACTCTGGAGCCCGCTTCTACTTCTTTTTCATAATATGGCTAATGATGAACGATACACAGTATCAATCTAATAGGAAGAGAATGAACGCTTCTAAGGAGCATGATCTCAATGACAATTTCTGAAGCCCCTTCTCTTATACTATATTTACCAAATCCCTTTCTCCCTTCCTCATTTCAAAACCGGGGCTCAGCTTGCAACACCGCGTTTGGGGCTGTCTTTTCTTTTTGCCCGTTTCGATAATAAGCACTTATTCTACGGCATATTGTTCAAGTCTAGCATGAGGCCTTAGACCTCGTCTGGTCGCAGAAGCTGGTGTGGGATCTGGCTGCTGCTTCATTTCCACTGCTGTCCCGCAAGCGCTCAGGCTTCAATTGGGGTGATAAGCCCAAACCTCTTTTTCGAGAGCATTCAATTCTAAGTATCCTCCTCAGAAATCCTGTTCATTAGCGAGAGTTGTTCTGGGGTATTCATGGTATGCCCGTGCGATACCTGCCCATACCTGTGTCTCAGGCAAATAATTATATACCGGGCATTTATCATCTATTAGCCTATACCTTGTGGTATCGATTCACTTTGTTCATACTTGTGCACGTTCTATCTATTGGATTAATCTCTCGGGACCCTTTTGATTGTTGAGGTAACATATCGTAAATTGCTGTTCAGTGGCTGAGTGCTTGAAGAGGTTTGTGTGTTGCAACGCGAACTGCGTGAGAAAGCCCTAACATGCTTTCAAAGCCTTTCTATTTGTGAAACCAATCTCTTCAGCTTCACTTCAGCACGTTATGGACCACTCCTACAAAGACGTGGGCGCAATTTACGCGTCATTTCATTTCATGGTTTCAAAGCTCTGAATATCAGGAATTAATGGTGCTGCGCACAAAATCCCTTCTGTGCAATATTCTGCCAAATTCCAAGCATTGATCGAGATTCGAAATCACATGGCAGGGTCGGACCTTGTATTACCCCATCCCAGCGCCTGCTCTGGGCAAACCCGCAACGTCCATCACTTACAAGGCGAAGAATATGGACAAGTATCAGGGGGCGTATACATGAGGACAGTGATCAGTCCAGTCGTTTAAAGTGCTCTGCATGATAGACCACGAATTCGAGCATGCAGCTGAAAAGCTGCAATGATATCAAAACACAACCCATCCCGCCGAGGTTTCGACCCTTAACTGTGCAATTGATTTACCGCCGTATCTGTTTATTGCGGCATTTTATCGCCGTGATTGCTAGTGGCAGTATGGGCAATAGAACATGTGAATGGCGAGGCAAACTCTTATGATACCTTGCTACTCACTACCGAATCAAATGAGATGTGGGCTATATTTTGGCTGGTCCTTGGACCTATCCAGGGTATGGTCTCATGAAAGCGGTGTTGCCGTCCAGACACTTCGTGCTGACGAATATATGTTGCAGTAGATGATGTATTCTAGTCATTCATGGAGGGGCCCCTTAGACATCTGATCAAACTACTAGAATATTATGCCTTCCATATTCAACCTCTCATCGGACTAATAGAAATCTGCTTGAAACAGAAAGTCAAGCTGATCTTCAAATCCTAATGAGCAGTCGTCGAGCTACTCCGGAGTATTAATTCGCACAAGACCGGTGATGCACCTAGAATGGCTTACTAGTAAAAGCCCCCCCTCCCCCGTCGTCTTCCAACTTCACAACCGAAAGCCCCCCCTTGAGACGAGTAAAAACCAATAGAAGTAAATTATGACAATCCACAACCAAATCCCCTAAAGGCTCGGCCCGCGCGAAAGCCCCCACCACGTGATGATCGACACTCTCCCACAACTTTATCTACCCTTTAAATCCTCATCCTCCCATCTGACCAAACTCTTCTGAACAAATTCTTTCACGCCTACATCTACATGCATGCATACATATTTGTATACACAAAGTCAAGTGGTGCCATCTAAGACACTCCACCTGCATTCCACATCGCCTGATCATATCACACCCCCGGCTCCCCCCTCCACGCTCACCCACATATACCTCCAAAATGCCCTCCACCTCTAGACGCCACCACTTCATCTTCCAACAAGTGGCTTAAACAAACACAACCACAACCACAATCACAACAACCGAGAAACGGAGAATAAAAAATGCCATCGTCACAAACCCCAAAATCACTCACCAGCATCGAAGTATGGCGACACGAAGTCTCCGCATGCTTCCTGCCCCTCCAAGCACAGCTTCACCCAACTTCCCAGCCCCATCCAAGCTCAAACCCAAGTCCAAATTTCTGGAGAAAAATCCTAGGGTCAAAACGCGCCAAGCAGCCGCAGTCTCCCTTCCCTTTCGCCTATGAGGGAGGCCGGAAAAGAGATGGAGAAGAGAGTGTGAGGACGGAGATGTACTCGTATAGTAGTACTAGTGCGGGCAGTGGATATGCACATGCTGATGAGGGCGTTGCGAAGATCGGCGTTGGTGAAGAGGGGGAAGGCAGTATCGGTAGTATGGAGCTTGGGGAGGGTAGTGAGTGTGGCATTGGGGGCCAGTTGAGGGAAAGGGCCGAGAGGTTGGAGAGGGCGAGGAGATTGTTGGATGTTGCTGTCAAGACGGCGTAGGAGGTCAAGGTGAATTTGGAGGTGAAGAGGGGGACGTGTGCTCGATAGGAAAAATGCCTTCGGTAGGCGTTGAAATGGTATGTTTTTGGATCGTGCCGGACTATTCGAAAGCACGGTAACTATATGGCGGAGTTTCCTCTGGATGAGGGGAATAGTTGTGATATCTACTGTCTTGGCGTCTTAAATCAAGGTAGGTACATGGCAGGTCAGGTCAGAACCCAGTAGCTCATCAGCTCACCGTTTGAAGTGTCATCTAGGTTAGATATCCCATCTCAGAGATCTCCAGTCCGCTGGGATAATAATCGCTCATGCAAGATGAGATATTCTTGCATCTCAAAATATGGTGAAATCACTATCACATTCAGATAGACCGAGAGGTTTGTTATGTGGATTCATCGTCCTTAGCTACATACCTGAAGGCAGTTACGAAGGCTATAGAGAGGCGTATTTCGCTGGACAACGCAGTGGGATGTAAGAAATTCCTAGGGATATCTAGACCAGAAAGCACCCCTCCAGAGCGTACTAAAGCGCATTGCAAATAAGAGAGATTCCGAGGTATCCATTGTCAATATCATCTCCCTAACAAGCTTTGTGCCGTTGAGGCTCTTTGTGAAAAATGCATTCCATCGCAGAGGCCTGCTTCAGAAGCTAAGAAGGCCCCATCTGCAAAACACGCCCCTGATGTGAAAAGACCGCAGAGAGAAACATCGCAACCAGAAAAGAAAAGACATGGTCATCAGGTTCGCAGGATGGTGTATTTCGCAAATCGCACGATTTCGCAAAAGGCACTCGTTCTGCTTTTCATATCAACTCCCATCCCCTACCCATGCTGCAACCACACTACCAGCAACCTAGGTATACCAGCAGAAGCATATGAAATCGAAGCGAGAAGAAGAGATCTACGACTCGGTTGCAGGCGCAGCTTCAGCCTCAGCTTTCGGCTCCACAGCAGGCTCAGTCTTCTCCTCGGTCTTCTCAGCCTCCTTGGGTGCCTCAGTGGCGGCTGCCTCGGGCTCCCCGCTATCTGAAGAAGTCCAGAGAGTAAGGTTGTCGCGGAGCAATTGCATAATGAGGGTGCTGTCACGGTAGGATTCCTCAGACAAAGAATCTAGCTCGGCGATAGCGTCGTCGAAAGCTTGCTTGGCAAGGTGGCAAGCACGGTCCGGTGAGTTCAAGATCTCGTAGTAGAAGACAGAGAAGTTGAGGGCCAGTCCAAGGCGAATGGGGTGGGTTGGGGTAAGCTCGGTTTGGGCCACATCGGTAGCATTCTGCCAGGCACAACATTAAACATGGTCAGATCAAATTGCAAAATGCGCGCATACCTTGTATGCCTCATGGGCGGCAGTAGCAGCAACCTTGCGCTTCTCGCCGGAAGCAAACTCAGCCAAGTAACGGTGGTAATCACCCTTCCTAGATAATGATTCTTATTAGCAAAAGAGCCTTGCATGCGGCGCAGTGTGGACCCATCGCAGCCGATAAGACATACATCTTGTGGTAGAAGACCTTGGACTCGCCAGACTCGGCCTTTGGGATCAAGGATTCATCCAAGACATCAAGGACATCCTGGCAGACCTTCTCGAGCTCGGTCTCGATCTTTTGACGGTAATCGCGGATGGTCGAAACGTGCTTGTCGGTGCCCTTGGACTCCTCCTTCTGCTCGATCGACGAGATTATGCGCCAAGAAGCACGCCTAGTTCCAACGACATTCTTATATGCGACAGACAAAAGATTTCGCTCATCAACAGTGAGTTCTCCGCCCAGCTAGAATCACACATCATCAGTATGTGTCTTCCAAGGACATCCTAGTATATAGCAAGATCGCGTACCTTGGCAACCTCCTTCATGTATGTGACCATCTCGTCATATCTCTCAGCTTGCTCGCAGAGCCGAGCGAGGAAGGTCTTGCTGTGAGTTTGTCAGTGGATGTGAGACTATCAAATGGAGGATAATGGCGTTTTGTCGCCGGACATGGGAGCTTTTCGAA
This sequence comes from Lachnellula hyalina, assembly GCF_007821495.1. NCBI lineage: Eukaryota > Fungi > Ascomycota > Leotiomycetes > Helotiales > Lachnaceae > Lachnellula > Lachnellula hyalina. The sequence continues at coordinate 24,018 of NW_022157151.1, forward strand.
CCTTTCACGCTAGAAATGGGACACCGAGTCAGCAAGAGAGCCCCCCAGTACGATGGTTTTGCACGCATGGCGATAGAAACGCGGTTGATAAGGAAGGCGGCCATGGAGGGGAAGAAAACAGAGACGGTACGGCAGGGCGGGTAGAGAACTTACTTCGGTCGTCATTTTTGCAAGAGTTGGTATGCAGTGAGTGCGTAGCAAATATTCGTTAAGGAGTGGAACAATATGGAGGTCTGATGGCTGAGGGTGGGTTGGATGTTTACGTGTCGAAGCAAAGTAGACAAAAGAGGTTCCACAGGACGATGTGACGATTGAGCGCCTGGGCGGCTGGCTGGCGACAGGAAGAGTTCGCTTACGGTGGCACGTGAAAATAAGATTGAAGCTCTGGCTGGGGGGAGGGCAGGTCAACGACAATTCACCACTCTTGTGGATCTTTATCATTAGTTACTAAGTATCTATTTTTTTCTTCTTCAAAGTCTTTGATTGCACTGTGCATCCGAGGAAGTTATTGCCGCCGGCTACAGTTGCACCTGCCAGTCCGACCATCATTCTGTTGGCAGAGGATATTATATTACTTTGAATTTACTGAGCGTTTGGCCCCTTCCTCTGCAATTTGATTCGGCATTTGATGAGTAGGAGCATCCCAAGAAGAGGTCCTGCAATCCTTTGCAGTCGCAGTTAGATGCAAATGCATTGGCATGCTTGGAATACCTCTACTTGTTGCCTTTCTTTGTATACATGGACACGACATCGATACACATGCTACACCAAACGAACGACCCCTTATCATCAACGCCAACCTATTTGCAAGGGTTTGTATTCCGTGGCATTTGCTGGCAGTCGTTTTGCCCAATGAAATCCTCTCTTGCGGTTGCTTGCCCAACAAATCCTGAAGTGAGCACGGGACTGTGTGACGAGGCGGACAACACCAGTCACTCATCAGTTTGAGGCGCCAGGCAACTGGTGCGTTTCCGATGGAAGATGGATCATGTGATAGCCCTAGATAAGAAACCCTCTTCAGCTTTTCCTTGTCTTCTTAACCAGATATAGTGGTTTTCTACCGGTATTTACAGAAAGACCTGGTGCTGACCACTCGAGAGGGGTCAAGCAATTTTTGGGTTTAAAACTTCTTCTTCAGTCACATATTATTTTCATAGCTATGTGGTGGTCCTAAAAGAAGCCGTGAGAACTCAGCTTTCAGAACTGGTTGATAGGTCCATAAATTACCCCCTCGAGACCGGAAATTCTGATATACTGTCTCCAACTACTCTTTCTTTTGGTAGGTAATTTACAGCTACATGAAACTTGAACATTAAGAGCCTTTCACAAGTCAAGAAGTTCTTCATTTGAAACTCTTTATCAATGCGCTAGGTTGTGTTGCTTCATCCAGTCTACGATCTGGTACTCTTTCTTCTTTTGCTATATTTTCTCTTGAACCGCCAAAGACGAACCTGTACCCAAGAATTGTGGGGTCTATTTCTCAATTGTAAACCCTAATCACCTTTTTTTAAGAGTTCTTGGAACCTATTATCAGTGCTTGTGTATCACTACAAGGCAATGTTTGACTCAGACAGCATTTGCAGCTTTCGATGCAACAGCACACTGTTTGATTATCGGGACTATCCCATCTTTGGGCCTCTAAGGCGGTGATATATGTGATGACAAGAGCAGCAAAAACACCGGGATCATTCTTGAAGTAATCGAGTCCTATTATCTGCAGGATAATAAATAAGTGAGTTGATTGGTTGGGTGTGTGTAGACTACTTCGTAATGGGTTATTCTTTACTAGGGTATATTTAAGAAGACCCTCACCCTAACTTATAGAAGGCCGGGTAGATCTGGAATTAGGGCCAGTAATTTATTTGTTATGTTTAATAGATGTATATCTTCAAGTGATAAGCTCAAAGAATTATTCTCCTTTGAGCTTAAGGCTATTTGCCTCATGTTATGGTTGGCTGTTTGAAAAGAATAAGTGATCCGAAATGGATAATATACCGGTACTAACATTGAAATACTGTACAACCGAGAAACAATACATTATTAGTACGAGAACCCTTACCTTGGAGATATTTCAAAGGGACCAGCCATCACAAAAATAACAAAAATAACAGTATTTCCAACAATCTTTCATAGAGAAAAAGAATTATCCCACTCTCAAACGGTACCTGCCTAGGTAGGTTTGACGCTTGTGGAACCGTGGCCGGCAAGGCTAGCTTGGCTTGAGGACAGAGTGTACTTTGCCTTCGAGCTCTAGAATTTTCTGACCAAGCAACGACGATATCAACTCCACGTTCCTTTGGCTGCCTGGTGAGTTTTGGGTTTCTTCATATAGTTGTCACTACTCTTGCGACCTTCATTTGGAAGAGTTATCAGGTTACATGATCAATCCAAAATAAGTTGGTACCAACGGTACAAAATTTGGTTTCCCACTCCCCCACCACCACAACATGGAAAACGCATTCGCCCAAACGACCTCCAAGGTCTTGAAGCACTTCTCAGTATCAGAGACACAAGGTCTCACCAACGCGCAAGTTGAAGCTTCAAGAGAGAAATATGGCCGCAATGGTAAGTCAAAATCCACTTTGCGCCGCGCCTAATAGATCAATATCTAAAACTCTCCCAGCCATCGCAGAAGACCCTCCTACTCCAATCTGGAAGCTCATTCTCGAGCAATTCAAGGACCAGCTTGTAGTCATCCTTCTCGGATCCGCCGCAATCTCTTTTGTCCTCGCTCTGTTCGAGGAAGATGGTGGCTGGGCAGCCTTTGTTGATCCCGCAGTTGTATGTGCACCCAGCCTAAAACTTCGAACTTTTACTGATCATTGTTCGCAGATTCTCACAATCTTGATCCTTAACGCCGTCGTTGGTGTCTCTCAGGAGAGCAGCGCAGAGAAGGCGATCGCAGCTTTACAAGAATACTCAGCAAACGAAGCCAAGGTTGTCCGAAATGGCCATGTTACAAGGGTTAAGGCTGAAGAATTGGTTCCTGGAGACGTCATTTCGATCTCTGTGGGAGACAGAATCCCTGCAGATTGCAGGGTCCTGGCTATTCAGAGCAACAGTTTCGCAGTTGACCAGGCTATTCTCACGGGAGAAAGCGAGAGTGTTGGAAAGGATACAGACGTGGTGAAGGATTTGCAAGCCGTGAAGCAAGATCAGATCAACACCCTTTTCTCAGGAACCACGGTCGTTACGGGGCATGCTACTGCAATTGTGGTTCTGACTGGTTCATCTACCGCTATTGGTGATATTCACGAGAGTATTGTAGCACAAATCTCTGAGCCAACACCTTTGAAGCAAAAGCTCAACGATTTTGGTGACACGTTGGCTAAAGTTATTTCACTCATCTGTATTGCAGTCTGGCTCATCAATATCCCTCACTTCAACGATCCGTCCCACGGAGGCTGGGCAAAGGGAGCTATATATTACCTCAAGATTGCCGTTTCTCTCGGTGTTGCCGCTATTCCAGAAGGTCTGGCTGTAGTCATCACAACATGTCTTGCTCTCGGTACACGAAAAATGGCAGCAAAGAACGCAGTTGTACGAAGCTTGCCTTCTGTCGAAACCCTTGGTAGCTGCAGCGTAATTTGCTCTGACAAGACCGGTACTTTGACCACGAACCAGATGAGTGTCAGCAAAGTTGTATACCTCAACGAGGCTGGAAATGATTTGGAAGAGCTCGGTGTTGAGGGCACAACCTTCGCCCCAACTGGAAAGATCACGTCTAACGGCAAAGAGGTCACGGGTGCGGCTGGAAAGTCAAGCACAATTTTTCAAATGATGGAGGTCGCTGCACTTTGCAACGATGCTCAATTGGCTTTGGACTCAAAAACTGGACAGTACTCTAACGTTGGTGAACCAACTGAAGGAGCTCTTCGCGTTCTCGTGGAGAAGATTGGCACTAACGATAACGCACAAAACAAGGCGAGAGCCGGTCGTGCTGCTGAAGATTGTCTGCATCTTGCTAGCTCTTGGTACGAAAATAGAAGCCCCCGTCTCGCGACCTACGAATTTTCCAGGGACAGGAAGAGCATGTCAGTTCTCGTTGGAAGCAAGACTCAGCAAAGACTACTCGTTAAAGGAGCCCCCGAAGCTATTATTGACCGCTGCACCCACACATTGGTTGGAGCGAACGGCAAAAAGATCCCCATGTCCAAAAGCCTTTCTGATACCCTGTTGAAGGAGGTTGTAGACTATGGCAACAGAGGTCTCCGTGTGATTGCTCTTGCCAGCCTCGACGATGTTACTTCCAACCCGGCTTTAAAGAACGCAAAATCTACTGAAGATTACTTGAATCTCGAGCAAAACCTTACTCTACTGGGTCTTGTTGGCATGGAAGATCCCCCACGTCCTGAGGTTGCCGGGGCTATCCGCAAATGTAAGGAAGCTGGCATCCGAGTTATTGTTATCACTGGTGACAACCGCAACACCGCCGAGACTATCTGTCGACAAATTGGTGTATTTGGTCAAGATGAAGATCTAAGAGGTAAAAGTTACACGGGAAGAGAGTTCGACAACCTCAGCGATTTCCAACAACTTGAAGCCGCAAAGACCGCCTCTCTCTTCTCTCGTGTTGAGCCAAGCCACAAGTCAAAGCTCGTTGACCTGCTCCAACAGATGGGCGAGGTTGTTGCTATGACTGGTGATGGTGTAAACGATGCTCCTGCTCTCAAGAAGGCCGATATTGGTGTTGCCATGGGTTCTGGGACCGATGTTTCAAAGCTGGCTTCTGACATGGTCCTCACTGACAACAACTTCGCTACGATTGAGGTTGCCATTGAAGAAGGTCGCTCAATCTACAACAACACCCAGCAGTTCATCAGATATTTGATCTCTTCAAACATCGGCGAGGTCGTTTCTATCTTCTTGACAGCCGCGATCGGTATGCCCGAAGCTCTCATCCCCGTTCAACTCCTCTGGGTCAACCTCGTCACAGATGGTCTCCCAGCCACTGCATTGTCATTCAACCCCCCTGACCACGATGTCATGAGAAGACAACCAAGAAAGCGCGATGAGCGTCTTATCGGTGGCTGGCTCTTTTTCCGCTACATGGTCATCGGTATCTACGTCGGTCTGGCGACAGTCGCTGGCTACGCCTGGTGGTTCATGTACAATGCCGAGGGACCCCAGATCAACTTCTGGCAACTCACTCACTTCCACAAGTGCTCTGCTCAGTTCCCAGAGATCGGCTGCCAGATGTTCTCGGACGATATGGCCAAGTCAGCTTCCACCGTCTCGTTGTCGATCCTAGTTGTCATTGAGATGCTTAACGCCATGAATGCTCTTTCGTCTAGCGAGTCACTTCTTACGCTCCCTCTCTGGGAGAACATGATGCTCGTCTATGCTATTACCTTGTCGATGGCCCTGCACTTCGCTCTGCTCTACACCCCTATCTTGCAAATGCTCTTCTCCATTCTCCCACTGAACTGGAATGAGTGGCAGGCGGTTTTGGTGATCAGTGCACCTGTCATGTAAGTCTCCCTGTCCCCGATCATCTGACTTGTAAACCTATGCTAATGTGTGTCTTATAGTCTCATTGACGAAGGTCTGAAGTTTGTTGAAAGACAGCTCTTCATCCAGAAGACAAATGTTATTGAACCCAGAACTAAGAGCGAATAGTCTTGGGAAATGGTTAGATAACAGGAAGCTGTACATATTAGTAGACAGTAGATATAGAACGATATAAATGTATTGATGAATTACTGCGATACTACTTGCCACATATACCGTTTCCGTTAGATGTAGCAAGGCCATTGACTGTGCTGCTATATAACAATTGTCCCAACAAATAGCTACTCAGATCAGCACTTTGCCATAGATCATGTCAACTCTTCAAATACTGCTTTCATTATACCCTAGAGATTACGCCAAACTTCAACCTCGCAATACTTCGGTTTAAGTGGATAGTTTTCATGCCATGTCCATTTGTCGTAAAGTTCTATGCCAGATCTAATGCTACACAGGACGAGCCTCTTTCCCTCAAGCCCAACCCTCCCAACCCTGAATCATCACCCAATCGTCTTCAATCCCCTTCCCTTAATCTTGTCTGCCCTTCAATAACCGCTTCGTAACCTTGTCCTTCTCGATGATATAGACGTGTGCACCCCAACCTGACAACGCATCTCTGTCCACCGCATTCAACAACGCCTGCGAAATAGTCTCGAAGAGGTCCTCTGGCGCCTGCAAATGTCCTTATTAGCACACCCCCTTTCAAAACACAGCCCAACCATAGATGCATACCAAATCCGGCTCCCAAAGCCCCTCACAAGTACCAAACAACTGATCACTCGCCGTCCCACTGACAATAAAATCCTTCGCGAAATCAATGCACCCAATACTATCAAATCCACAAATAAACGGCTTCCCACTCTTCTGATCGATGCCCGCAACGACCGGACTAACGAAATAAGGGCCGAAGCGCTTCTCGTACAGGCTAGAGCTGACCAGGTTCGCCATGGTGGAGGGCGAGATGTTGCGTTCCTCGCGCAGCCGGTACATGTTGACTTTGTAGCGGAAGAGATCCGAGACGGTCGAGACGTCGGTGGCGAGGCCAGTGAGACCTAGGTAGACGTCGCCGTAGGAGAAGATCTTGGGGAAGTTGTTGGAGACGGTCATGGATTGGAGACCCAGGCGGAGATCGCAGGCTATGGCGACGCAGTCTTTGCCTACCATTGCTACGCAGGCACCACCGTCTGAGGGAAGGGGTTAGATATATCGTAGGTATGGGAGGTGGGAGGGGAGAGGTACTGATTGAGAAGGGGGAGCTCTGCGAGGTTGATGGGTTAGCTATTGACTTGCTGGCTGTTGGGTTTGATTGAGGCTGGCTTACCATTTTGAGGGGATTATTTTGGCTTTTGGGTATCTCTCAAGGGGGTTATCGAGTGTAGGAAAGCTCTCCGGGTATTTCAAGAGCTCCTGAGGTGGTTGTGTTGCGAAAATATAGAGTTGATAATTCACAGTGTACAAGCACTTACAGTGCTGCAAGGTAGACACGGCTGTCGCGTCCGCAGAGGAAGCTCGAAAAGCTTGGACCACCATGATTATGTTACTGTATCTCAGGCACCGAATGCTGAGCGATTTCAACTTTCACACTGCACTGCAACGATTGATTCACTTCTTCTCTGGATTATACTTTTGTCTTCTCGCAGAGTTCTATTTCCTCTTTGATACCCATTCCCTCGAGAGCGAAAGCGATTGCTGTTTGATTCTTTGGAAAGCTGCGCCGGCAACCTGACTATAACTGTTTCCACCCCGCCACGCTTCTTTGAATGACAAACATCGAAGTCAAGAGAAGGCAGAAGTCAACTTCATTGTAAAGTTGAAGTCAAAGCATTATTCCTCTATATAACTTCGATTTGCATCCAGAACGAACAACAGCAGCAATTCAACAGTCCCCAGTCCTCATCATGTCGTCGTCGCATGTGGTGGTTATCGATACCTCCTTCAGAAGGCATAACATCAAAGTCACTCCTGGAAAATACATGACGGATATTCTGGAGGAAGCATGTAAAAAATTTGGCATTAGGTCTAGCAACTACGGTCTCAAGTAAGTCCTCCCCAATTTTACAGCTTGGAACATACCTAATAATATGCAGGCACGTCAACAAGCCCGTAGATCTGTCAAGAACGTTTCGGCAAACAGGCCTCCCAACCGGCGCAAGGCTGGAGCTCGTCGTTGCGTCACGAACTCCCTCCGCCGTCTCTGTCGCCCTCCAAATACCAGAAGCTATAGCAGGGGGGGTTCCAAGTGGCCGACTGACGGACAAAGTCCCCAGCGATACAACATTATGGCGTATTCTACGGAAATTCGAGTCAACTGAGGGCACGAACTTGAACTTTACGGCCCGAGGAGTAACACATCTGGAGAATGGTGCTACGGGGGCTGGAACAATTGTTTACGAGATGCCTGTCCTGAATGTCATGGGGCGTGAGTTGGCAACTTTTGGAGACCTGCAAAAGACACTGGCGCAGTTGGGATTCAACAGTGGGAGCTGTCTTATCAGGATGAATTTTAAGAAGACAGAACAGCCTCTTCAAGAAGCTATGACGGAAATTCAGCAATACTTTAGGGAAGAAGAGACGCCTACTGGTTCGGAGATGAATGGCGTAGAAGCTAGTCCTTTGCAAGAGGTGGACAGCATCACGGAGGGTATCTCTAGAATGTCTTCACGAGAATCTACACCTAGTGGAGACGTAGCCATGCCTTCAGTTGAGCAACCCGAGCTACTTCAGAATGCACCCATCACACCATCGAAGCGACCTGCGCCAGAGGCCACCCCAGAGCCAAAGCAAGAGGAGAAAATTCTTGGTCCCAACCAGCGCCCAATCTCTATCTTCTCTCCTCCCTCTTCCGATACACCTAAAGCTGCACTATTGCCGTATAACGAAGGAGACTTTGAAGCGACTATTCACCACGCCAAAGCACACCAACAAAACCTTCTAAACAGATCTCGCAACCAAAAGCTCCTATCAGACGCAGAAACCGAGCAGGCAGAGCAGGAGAAAGCCGCAAAACTAGCGAAGATGAAAGAAGTCAATATCAAAGTCCGCTTCCCCGACCAATCGAGCGTTGTTTCTCAGTTCACTGCAACGGACACGGGTGATGATCTGTATAATAGTGTTACGGGCGTCATTGTAGCCGAGGATCAGCCATTTAAGCTTGTCTACAATGATAGGGGGGTACAGACTGTTCCAAGAAGCCAGAAGAAGCTGATTAAGGACCTTGGATTTGAGGGCAGTGTTCTGGTTAATTTTGTTTGGGAGGATGCTGCGAGTGATGCTTCGAGAAAGGGTTCGACTCTGAAGCCGCAATATGCAAGGAAGGCAGAAACTCTTCCTGTTCCTGTCGTTGCTAGTGTGTCACAGGAGGAAGCTGGTCCCTCTGCTTCAGAGAAAGGCAAGGAGAAGGAGAATTCGGGTGGTGGTGCGGGTCCGAAGTTGAAAGGTGCTATGCCGAAATGGCTTGCAAAGGGACTCCAGAAGAAATGAGTTACGTGAGCGTATAGCTTTGGTGATAGATGATGTTATGACTATTGGATGATGTTCTACGGACGGGGTTTTGATGAGCATCTTTAAGAGAGGGCATAGCGAGGAGTTTTGAGGGAGGGGTTCGTCTTGTAGTAGATAGTCAGATCCAGCAGTTGCTGTTCCGAAGATTCAGGACCATAAGCAATGGTATGAAGTTTTTCAATGGACGTTGTCGCTTGAAGTGCCTAGATGAAGAAGCCATTTGCTTCCAAGGCCAACAATCTTTCCTTTTTGCTGAAGTATTCTATCCCCGAACAATTCAAGAGCAAGTCACGTAATCGCATCCGATTGTAAAAAATGTTTGCGAAGTTGTTTCATTGCCTCTGAATCCCCATGCTGATCTAGCTAGCCATCTTCATATGAAGCCAAGCATCCATCCACGGTCCATTTGCTTTTCAAATATATCAATCACAACTCCATTCCCATTCATGCGACAACGTTAGGTATCATCGAATGCAAGGAAATCTAGTGGCCAGCCCGTCTGGAATCGGCAATGACACGCTGTAGCTCATCAACCTTCGCCTTGGCACGACCGAAAGTACCGAGCTATATTAAACGTCAGAGACCGCTTTATTTGTAATTGCGACAGGGAATAGGAAAGGATGAAATAGAACATACCCTCTTCTTCGCGAGCTTACGCGCACGCTTATCCTTGCTGTTGCGGAGGAGTTCGATGACACGACGCTCGTATGGTGCGAGTCTGAAATCATTCCAATTAGCCCGATCCAATCAAATCCAAAACTTCCTTCTCGAGGGAAGAAAAGAAAACACGGCGACGTACCCAGAAACCTCCTTGACAATCTCCCTCACGAACTCAGTCTTCTTGCTGAGGTGTCCCTTGGTCCGGCTGACTCTGGGCTTGACGACTCGCGCCTCGGTTTTCTACACATTTCGAAAAAGATAAAAGTTAGCCCGTTGAGTCCATCTTCAATGGGAAAGAGAAGATCCTCCAAGAGGTGAGACGGGCTTGTGAACGTACGTGTCCCTTGTTGAGGCCGACGATCAGGCCGCTACGCTCCTTGGGTGCTGTTGGTGCCATCTTGATTTTTGTCGAAGATGTTGTCGATGGTCGTGGGAGGGGGAGGAAAAGTTCGAGGTCGGATTTTTGATGCCGGTGGGTTTGCGAACCGATTGTGTGGTCATGTGATGGAGCTACTGGATTTAGGGCCAGCACTACTCGAGTAGCGGGGAGCGGAGCGGGGCGGAAGGGGCGGATTGGAACGACAACGATTTTCTTTACTATCAAGGGAAAACAGCTTGCTCGAGAAGATTGGAGCCCTCCTGGCTTCTCAATTGTCTATATGTGTAACATTTCCGTGTCGAGCTAAAGTATTCATAAATTGTATCTACTACGAGTAACGAAGAACTTCTCGCCTTTCGCCTATAGTACTTTATGCGGAATATCTAGCTACCGCCACTGGTGCTGTACCTGCACTTTGCTAATTTTGGCGTCTTCATATTATTGTTTCGCTTCCTTCTCTTCCTCTCGTGTTTGGCAGTCTTCTGTTTTCGTCATACATACGGGTAGTCTCCATGTCTCGTCGTGCAGTCAATCTAGCTGTGACTGATCCATCCACTGCGTATTTGTAAAGTGCCATGTTGTACGCAGGAGAATGCATGTGCAGTAATATATCCTTCCTTTTTAAATGTGAATTCAATGAACTCTTCTTACCTGCGTCCTCCAATTTTATTACGTCTATCGCGCTGTTTCTCATCTGCGAGGCTCTATCTCCGACTCTTAAATATTCCCATTCCTTTCAATATGAGTGTTATCTTATTCAGTTGTGTTGCATTGCACAGTGCTAACGGGAAAATACCCTGTTCTTCTGTGAGTACTGGCTGTATTACCTTCGATTTTGGTCGAACCTAGAAAACTTTGGTCCCAACACTCGCTTCCCCTACCTATGCATGCATACAAATTCTATGATAATAGGAGGGGTTTCAAGTGGATAAGCTGGTTTAAGTGAACAAGCATTGCTCTACATCAAAGCTTCAATATATCTTCTAGTCTTCCTCAACATCAAAACCCACGTCCAAGTTCTCCAATTCAAACACCACTCTTCTAAGTTCCAACTTCTCAAACCCCAAGAAGCTATCAGTAACCATGTCCATCTTTAAAATTCTCATTCTGGCTCTCAACCTTCTCGGCCCTCACATCCGCTCTGCCAACCAACGCCACCGCATGCGCCTAGACCGCCGGCTTCACCATCAACGGCTTCTTTACCTTCGCTCCCGCCTCTGGCAACATCCACTTCCCTGTCGTCGGCTTCAGATTCGCCAGCAACGCCAACTCCACATCCACTACCCAATGCACGCACATCGGAGCCTTGGGTGCGACATGGCCTCGGAGAAACATACTTGTAGTCTTCTCGATCCCAACAATTTGATCCTCTTAAAAGGCAACATCATCGGCTGTCTTCATCTCCCCTTCCGCGTCCACCACCTCAAATTCAACCGACCTTCTCTCTGTAAAAACCAGCCTCCAGCTGTGCTTAGAACTGCCCCGATAATAGCAACCCAAAAGCACACCTGCCCTCCAGCTACGCCTAGAATTGCCCCGATAATAACAACCAATAAGCCCACCAGCATGGATCTTCCATACTGCACGATCCATTTCATCACAGGCGTAACCAAGATTCTCCGTTCGTTTTCAAGATCAGGGCTCACAGTAATGATTAGCGCAAGGATCGTGATTATAATAAGCACAAGGCAAAAGGCGGTAACTCCTTGGAAAACGGCAAGTAGGTAGGTGATTCTCTTGGTTCTTTCCAATGCCAAGTTGATCTCTCTGGAATAGGGGACACCCATCGTTGCCGGTATTGAACAGCTTTATATAGTGTTGGTTTCACAAGGTGATCGCTTCACTACACGTGTAGGTCCCTAGGTTATAGTACTGGTGGTTTTATTGGTTCTGGTTAGCTAGCTACAGTGGTAGTTGCAATGCGAAGAGGTTATCCCCATTGCTTAGTCAGCTAGCGCTAAGTCGATGCTTCAGCAACCCTGGTTTGCAATGATGGAAATGCCGTCTTCAAGTGGACTGGAAGTAAGCTCACAGTCGGCATTGTGCACATTCCTTGCTTAGGGGATTCAAGTGGTGAGACTTCAGCTTTTGGAGATCTTAATGTGGGCGTGTACTACTATCCGATTCCATAAAAACAGACGCCTGTAATGCTCCCCAATCAACTGAAATCCATTTCCCTCATAACAACTTCCCAATCACATTTTTACGGATGAAGAGTTCCCCTCGAGAACCATCCCGAAACACTACCAGTGGGAGTCTGGTACTTAGTACTAGCACCATTCGGCGTATACGCTGGGATAGTTGCATTACTTTACCGGGGATACTTATGGGTTTCAGCAGGCTATAGAGAGAGCGCCAGATGGCGTGGGCTGTACTGAGGGTTTGCTCGGGTGGGCGATAATCGACATCAAATATGAGACTTACCTTGAGTTTTTCATGAACACCTCAGTCTTAATTTTCTGCTACTTTTGCTGCACTTCACTTCACTTCTCTCTTCTTTAAAAAGGTTTCCATGCAATGTAATTTTCGACTATTTAGCTGCAACTACCTATGATAGGAAGCTTTTTTTTCACTGCTATGAATCACGTCTTCATCCTTTCCATCCTCCCCTACTTCTCCCTTACAAACTCCCCTTTCGCCTCCATCTCGGCCAGCACCCGATCCGCAGTTCTAAACGCCTCCATACCGGCAGGCATACCGCAATAAGCTCTATATTTCTCATTAGAATTCATTCATCCATGCTTTTGCCTACCACTACACTTCCTCCCCCAACCGCTCAAAGCCCTTCCATAAAATTAGAGTAGAGCAAAAGGAAAGTAGAAGGAAAGTAGGAGGAAAGAAAATCGGAGCATACGTACGTAGCTTGCAACAAACACTCCCGAATCTCCAGCTCGCTCGCCCCATTCCTCACCGCGCCCCTAACATGCGTCCCCAACTCAGTCCACTTCCCCAACGCCGTAAGCATGCCCAGATTCAAGAACGACCTAGTCTTCAGCTCCAACCCCGGACGGGTCCAGATTGTGCCCCAGGCTGCTTCCTATTATCGGCAGTAGACATCAATTGATCAACATAATCCTTAATACGCTAAATTGAAAACCAAACTCGAGCTATTTAACTAATGGTAGAATGAAATGAAATTGGGAGGATAGGTAGAGAGGGGAACATGGATTCGACTTACTGTAGCGTATTGCTGTAATGGTCTCAGGAAATCACTACTTGCCTTTTCAAGCGACGCAGCTACGTATTCTTCTCCGACGACTTTCTTTCGCATCTCGTAGCCTTGGTCGTATAGTTCTTTGTGGGCTGGGGTGTCCATGTTGTTTTCTTTTAGCGGGGTGCTGAAATCTGCTTTATTCTGGGATAGTTTGATTTCTTGTTAGAGAATGAGATTCTTATGAAGTTGGGGGGGGGGGGGGTGGGAGAAAATGGAATTGGAATTGGGGGAGGGAAAAGAGGGATAGGAAAATGGGACATACGGTAGGACGGAATTTTGCTGTTTCTCCTGGATATAGGTTTGGTGGTCCTAAAGTAGGACCGTAGGGAGAGCCGGATGGGTTGGGGAGCATGGTTCGTTTTGGTCTCTTATCTTGTTTACTTTTTTATTTTCAGGTGCAGGTTGTTTCGCTTTGATCTGAAGGTCAAGGTAAGGAGACTTGGAATGATTTCATGAGTTTGTTCCGAACTCGGAAGCGTGGATGTAGTGTACCAACAGTACCTAGGTAAATAGAAGTGACATGGACCACGTGGTGACCAAGCCAAGGTTAACATCAGTGCGGGGAACCCCGGATTTTTCCACTGACACAACGACTTCAACATCTATTTTGACGTCTCTGCGCTTCTTCCTTCCCCCCTTCACACGATTACGATAACTGTTGAAATGTCCAAAGATTAGAGCACCAGGAGCCAAGCTGTCTTTATTGATTGTATTCAAAGTTCGCTATGGATTATATTCTTACATCTAGGAAATCCTCCCTTGGCTCAAGGAGTTCCGGACATCCAACAAATAAACCAACAAGGAGAAAGCAAATCTATAATATATACCCAATCTATCCTGTACGTCTCGCAATCTCATCTCGAAAACTTCGTATCAAACCATCTACTCATCAATCTCTTCTAATCTTCTATGTCTTGTCTCGGGTATCTATCGCTCGTTCTTTAGTTTGCGGTTGGCTTGAGGGTCATTGGGGTCTGTTGAGTAGTCTCATCGAAAGGAACACCGAGTTCGAAAAGCTTGGTGATAACGGCTGCGAAATCCTTGAAGAAGAGTCCCTCGTCCTTGGCATATTTTTCGACCCATTGCTTGAAAGCCTTGTCAGAAACGAGCGCCATGTCGGTAGGAAGCATCATTAGGGTCTTGGAGGTCTTGTCTTCGTACTATTGAGTGTTAGTGACACCTCATATTTCTGTCAGCTTTTTCACATACCTGCTTAGGACCATTCCACTTCTTCCAGTTCCACTTCTCGTTCAAAAGGAGCTTGTAGTATTCGTTGGTCACAACGGTTGGGGAGAAAGTCCATGGACCATCGAAACCGCTGCGGTCAGTGTGGCAACGACCCAAGGCGTGTGCTCCAGATAGGGCAACAATCTCCTGGTCGTTGAATCCCATACGGCCAAAGATACCACGCAGATGCTTGTTTCCTTGCGAAGCATCTGGGAGACGTCCATCGGGTGTGCAAGCTGCAATGTCCTTATCCATGCGGCCAGGTCTGTATGGGATGGTGGGGCCTTGCATTTCTTGGATGGCGCAAATACCAGCGAGGATCCAGAGATCGGAGTAGGTGATCCAAGGGAACTTGGCTATTCATATCATCAGCACAACTCGGTCTCAATTTCCAGGTGAGTAGACCTACCCTTAACCGGCGCCAGGAAGTCTCGCGCAGTGACTAAACCAGCATTGGCACCATGGTCACCCTCCGGTTGAAAGCGCATTGTGGCTCCGTTACTGCCACCAGTACCCGTCTCCTTATCATACGTCCCTGACGCATGCCACGCCAATCTCACCAAGACCGGGCCATAGCTCCCATCATCGTAGTCGTCCTTATCTTGCAACAGCGCCGCAATCTCATTATACACCTTCTGGTAGTCCTCCTGCTTTGGTACAAAGACACCCGTGGTTTCACTGGCAGATCCAGAGAAGATAGAGCCGTTGCCTTGCGAGTAATAGTAGTAACCGGCGCCGCCTGCAATTGCAAGAGCTCCGACCCCAAGGATCAGGCCGGTGGATGAAGATTTGGCTGCTGGTTCAGAGGCATATCCGCGCCGGGATTGCTGGCGGAATGTCTGGCGGGGAAGAGAGAAAGCTGTCTTGCGGGAAGAAGTCTTGAAAGCCGATGTGGCGGGTGTAGATCGGAAGGCCGCTCGGGCGAAGGTGCGAGTAGCTGTGGTGGCCATTATGGAACTTGATATCAGATCAGAGAAAGAGTGTCGGCTTGACAAAGTGGCGTGTTTTGAGGAACTTTGTCAAGGAAGATCTTGAAGGTTTCTTGGAATGAAAAGAGTAAAGTGGGAGAAAGGAGATAGTGTTATTTTGAGTCAAGTGTAAGGGTCCGGGCTGAAGATTATTTTTCGGGTTCACATTTGAAGGGTATCTGTGGAAACGGACCATTGCGGGTCGCCGACCAGTATATCCGCCAATCACATGCTATCTGAGTAATGTAATCGTAAGGTGGGATTTCATAATCGAACATCTGGACTGTACTGACAAATGCGGCTTTTTTGCACTATCTCCATACTTCTATAGATGTCTGGCAAATGACTCGGGGTTGATTATTCAAGGGTTTACGGCGAGGCTGAAGATTTTCACCTGTACTTATTCCGAGGCTCCTTCCCCTCACGTGGCGGTTTTGCAAGAAGACAATATGATTGGTCATGGTAAATATGTGCCTATTCATTGGCTGGAGCTATCTGTGCCCCGCTTCTTCGAGCTTTGGAGCTCCAGCCTTTGCTATTACATAGATACCCACTCGTAGTCTGTTATAACTACTACTAAAATCGTGAAAACACAGGATAACAATGCAGCCCCTAAATTGCTCCATGATAGTGATAGTAATGTAATGCTTAAGCATCACAATACATCAGTCCGGCACCTGTATCCCCAATTCCGCAAGCCTAATATCCCTCCTCCTCGCCACATTCCTCGCCTTGCGCTTCCTCCTCACATGTGCTAACTCCACCAACGCATTTCTCGGGTCATATATACCAGATAGCCGTGTCCAATCCTCGCTCTCCTCAAGCGTATCATCCTCCAGCCGCCGATACAGCTCCCCGATATCCCGCTGCGTACTCGCCTCCTGCACCGTGAGCAGCCGCTCGTTGTCCCACACATCCCGTACCTCGGGCTCAATCCCCGCGATTTCTGAGAGCTGCCAGTCTTTTCGGCACAGCGGACAGTCGTTCTTGTACCGTCGGTCGTTGTCCCAGCTCGACCGGATGCACGCTAGGTGGAACAGGTGTCCGCAGTGCAGGCGCGCGATGGTCTCGCAGCCCACGTATTCGTCCATGCAGATGATGCAGCCTGTGTCGTAGTTTAGCAGTTCAGGCTGTGGTTTGGACATGTCGGCTGCGCTGTGCGTCGCGACGGGGTGCAGCGGGAACATGCCGGCCCAGATGTTCTCGATGCGGCTGGGGGAGTTGTCGTGCACGCCGGGCTGGGGGCGAGATGCCAGGGTGTCGCGGTGCGCGTACCAGGCGGCGATGTTTTGGCGGTAGTGACTGTACCGGCCGTTGTCGCTGGTGTCGAAGATGTAGTAGAGCTGGTAGTAGGGACGCTTGTGGTTCCAGTCCTTCAGCAGCTGGTGGTTGCGGCGCAGGCGGTTGATCTGCCCGATCTTTTGCAGACGGGGAGTGATGGCTTCTTGGGAGGGGAGCTCAAGGTCTTGCATGTCTCGTATGTTGTAGGAGACGCCGTGCTGGATGAGCGTTTCGTAGACGTGCCATTCTTCATCTTCGATTACCACGCGTTTGTCAATCAGGATGTCTTCTACGTGCTCGACTGCGTGTTGCGCTTCGCATTTCTCGGCTTTTTCGAAGAGGAGACACCAGAATGACCAGTCGTAGTTTTGGGGCCCCCCATGAGAATCTACGTGATAGTCAGTTAATCCCAACACATCTCGAGACATTAATCATCTGAATAGGCCTTTCAATCAAAGACGCCATGTCAGGGGATTTCACTTTACCTGATCGATGACCCTCCGGAACTCGCCAGCCTTCAAAAACTTGTTTTCTATCGTCTCATAAAGTGTCCATGGTGGATCAGCCGTTGGACGCTCCTCAGTAAACAACCAGTCGGCGATAGCTTGCAACCTTTCCTGCAACGCATCGAACGTATTGACAATAGGCTCGAAATAATCCGGAATGACACGACTATCCTGGCTGATATGATCAACCTCGACATAATGCAACAATAGCGCAAGCGTAGTAATATCCCGCAGCTGAGAAACCCCGAAATTCTCTCGCCCACGCCTCAGACTACGGTAGTGCAACGCGCGGACAAAAGCTCGATACAGAACCCACGATATCCGCAGACTGGCATCCATCAGGTTCGTGCCGTCGGGCAGGGGCTCGACGCTCGTCTCGGCGTTTCGCTTGTCTGCGAAGCGCTTCAGTTGGAAGAGGTGAGCGTGGAATTCATAGGCGTAGCGCAGTTTCTCCCGGGTCTCGTTGTTGGCATCGTCGATTGTACTTGTGTCGTCTAGTGCCAGCTGTTTCAGATACCAAAGACGGTATTCGGGGTGGTTTGGATCTTGGCCGTCGCCATAATTGGGTCGATCCTATAGACAGAACAAACGTTTAACATGCATGCACTTCGGATACCTATACTCCACAGGGTGACTTACTTGACGAATTCCACCGTAATGCTCGCTGTTGACCCAATCAGGGTCCCGGCTATCCTGTTCCGCAGCCCTTACAACATCTTCGGGAAGTCTATGCCTGACAATCCTAAAAATCTCATCCAAAACAGAGTCCTTTGGCGCAGGATTCACGGGCGTACCGGTAGTCATGCGGTTGTCTATAGAAGGCAGCCAGCCAGCCCCAATCTGGGCTATTCCAAGAAGCTGTGCGGCATCGACGCTCAATTCACGTCTTAACTTGTCACCCAGATCATCTCTTCGAGCGTTGACGTATTCTCTCTGAGATGCCCTTAGTTTATCCCTCAAGAGTTCAGCTTGGCGAGCCGGGTAGTCGAAATCCGGAAAAACAAAATCATTCATGTTGACTATACGTTTCGTTCTGCCTCTAGCTTTAAAATTTCTTGGGATTGGGATTGGGAAGGATAATATAATACAGAGGGTTTTGGTACTAGTTCATATAGTCCATCTCTTTGTCGGGGTTCGCTGAATATGATTTTCGTCCGCAACCGGTGTGGATTTTGAAACTGGTACAAAGAAGTTATTAACTGGACAAACAAATGTACTGAACCGGAAAGCAGAAGAAAAATATATAACATCATTGCCGAGAATTAATTTTACGCTACCTTTTGCTTGATTGTGAAGAGAGAACTGGACTGGGGAGGAAATTCCAAGCTGCCTCGCTTAGCAGAACTTTAGCCCCCTTTTTCTCCAGACATCTAATAGGGGTATCATAACTCCTTTGCTGTCTGGTATCACACACAAACGAAAGATACATCATGGAAGCATGAGAGGCAAATTAATGAGCTTGACGTTAACCAAAAGAAAGAATTACACCATTAAGCAAGCCCTTTTCTTTTGCTCTAAAAAGAGGTAGCCCTCCAAAGAGAAACAGAAAAAAAAACACCTGCTTACAAATTCAAAGCAAGACAATTAAAAGCCAACAAAAAGAGAGGAATATAAATATGTTCTTGCATTCAACGGCTGTGCCGCTTGGGGGGTATTAGCTATGGTATTATATCATGTAATCATTATCATTCCTTCTCGGTTGTCCCATCCCGTTCCACAAAGGCCCATTTTACTCCAATTCCAAACTCCGTCCGAATCCAACATAAGAATCGTGAGCACATGACCATGTAGTCTTCCTTTAAAGCAGTAGTCTCTCTACAACAGCAGCAGCAATTCCGAGAACCGCCATACTACCCCATGCAGAAGTTTGTCTTGCACCTGCCGCTTTTGAAGTACTTGTGCCCACAATCTTGTTCTTAGGACCACAATTCGTCCCGAAGCACACCCCACCAGCCGTGGTCGAAGCGGCAGCCGCCGTCGCTGGTGTACTTGCCATTGTGCTTGTCATTGCTGGTGTAGAGGTGATCAGGAAGCCTTGTTGATCATAGCTCTTGGTAGCTCCTCCCGAGACAATTGTTCTTGTAGTTGCAAATCCGCGATCATCCCAGCCAGTCTCAAGGATAACGCCCGATGAGGGCGAGGATGGCGATGATGACTGGTCCGCTGAAGAGGAAAGGGTTGATGCTGCTAATACCTATAAAGAGTTAGTATAAATTGAGCTGAAAGATAAACATGCCGGGATTGGGGCGGCGCACTCACTGCTGCAGAACTTGCAGGCACTAATTTTCCAGACGAGGTGATGACCCAGCCAGCCGGGACTCCAGGAGCGGAGGTGGCAGCAACAGCTGTGGAAAGAGTTGTAGCTGCAACCCATGGCCATCCCGTTTGTGAAGCAGTATCAGTGTGGCTGTTTCCCCCAATTCCACCAGCAGGGATTGAAGGAGAAGCAGATGTGACAGCAGGAACATCAGCTGATGCTACTGCAGTTGCTGCCGATCCCGAATTTCCATTGACCTTGCCCCCAACAGCTTGAATAGATCCCCAATCGCCAGTTGTGTCGCCATATTTGTATTGCGTGCCGGTTGAGTAGTCAGTGACAGCAAGAGATTGGACGGTCATCGTGAATGGTCCTTTGGTATAATCCGTTGGACCACGAGCCCATTGGATTGTTCCTGCAGGATTTGAAGAATCACCACCAGCCCAAGCCCCGAATTTGACTCTCATAGGCGATTGTGGGTATTGGTTCGTATCGGCAGTGGCAGGTGTCAGAACTCGAACCACACTGTTTCCAACAGACCAGGTAACTTGGTCTTGGGTCCATTCGACTGTGTAAGTAATGAACTCGCCCTGGTTGTTGGCGGCAGGGTTAAAAGCGCCTCTGTTATACGTGGTCACATCTCCTTTGCCAAAGTAATTGGTCTGCACCTCCGTATCATCTGCTCCAAGCCACTCCATATCGATCTCGTCCAGGTCATCCGATTCCAACACGAGTGTGCTAACAATTCCAGCGCCAGGAGCAGACTTCATTGTGAGTTCAACCTTGCCGAACATGATATAGAATATGCTTGAGAGTTGAGGAGAATCTCCAGATTTTGCAACGGTGAAATGAGCGCCGGACGAATCGTAGGTAGGACTTCCGGTAGCGGTGAAAGAATCGACTTCGCCTTTCGTGAAATCGATGCTGATGGCTTTCCCTAGAGCAGTGTCTGCAGGACAGGCTAGTATTCTGTTAGTTGTTGTGCAATACCATCTGTGGTTGAGTGACTTACTGCCAAAGAGGGGATTGCAAGATGAGTAGGTCTGCGATAACGCAGGCTTGCAGAACAGCACCGCCGCGGCGAAACTGAGGATGGATCTTGAAAACATTACGCTGGCTGAAGAGGACGCTTGAATAGTGTACAGAAAAAAAAAAAGATATAAGAAGAGGTAAAGACCAAGAGGGTGGGCGGGTTGTCACACCACTTCTATTATTGAAGTCGAGGACTCGGTCTTCGGTGGAATGTTTGGTGGTGGGACTGGAGCTTTCAAGTACCGGGCGGGAAAAGCACAGAGTCCAGTGAGATATAGTCGGATGTAACCTTTGACAGTGAGATGGATGGGTGGAAAGGATGCTATAATGAGAAATATGCAGAGTTCATGCGGCTACCAGTGAAGTCTTAAAAGGATGCGGCAGATTAGTATGGGGAGGTTGGGTTGTAGTGGTACCGCAACGTCAGCAAAATGTGTTAGCAAGTTTCCTGTCAAGTTAATTGGGTACTCGTGTTAAAGAAGAGAGGCTGGCAGCATGAGTGGGTCTTTGTCGAGGACTCGATGCGCTGTTGCCAATATAGCAATTGTTGTTGTATGGAGTGAAAGGTAGCAAGAAGGAAGGCTGGGCTGCTGTGAGAGAAATGGCGAGGCTGGGCCACTCTCACACACTTTCACTTGGTCCAAGTGCCGTACGGACCCACCGGGATACTTCCGACCGCACGCGAGTGCCTTACTATACGAAGTGAAGTATATCCTCGACAGACAAAGCAGCGCTCATTATTATGGGAGCTTTAAGTTGAGGAGGCATCATCTAATTGTCTGACAGTTATGGGATATTAATCACCTGTTGAAACCTAGAACAGATGTCTTGTCTTTCTATTTACTACTCTATCTTTCAAGGCTTTATGAAGCAAAGCTGTCTTCATATAATATGGATATGAATGCGCAACTTGACGCGCTCTTCTTCCTCTTGCAACTTCCGACTTCTGATGGCCCGGAGATGGAGAACCAAAAGTTCCTATCACTTCACTCACTCGATGTCTTGCCTTGCCTAACATAGTCACACGTGACACGCCGTATCCAAGACGCCCAAATACGAGCTTGGACTGTTCGGTGTCCCGGGGGATTGTTGTTGCCATGCATGGGTCCCCAACTGTCTTTGAATGTCTCAACCATGATGCTCTGGCTTTTCGCTTTTCGTTAGTATCACTCTTGGCACGGGTACGGCTATCCAAGACCCAACTTAAAACATAAAAATATATCGTATATATATACTGTTGAGGTCTGGATAGCATACAAACAATCCGTGGTATAGGATCAATAGCTTCTACAGAGAGTAAACGTGTGCTTGGTTTGAGACAAAGAGGGGATCTGTTTGTTTGTATCTCGGCGGGGGCTTTGTTCAGCCGAGTAATCAGACGGTAGTAGATAGACCTTTGGAGGTCGAATTCGCTTTTAATCCTCACACTCGTAGATTTGGTATAGAATCTACAATCAATAAAAACTGTCCCTTTCTCTCTCAGCTTTTTTCTCATACAAGCGAGGTTTCTTCATCTTGGGTTGATGTCTGTGCAGTAGATGTGGCGGAGCGGGTATGTATGTACCAGAAGCACGGATGATGCCGAATGCTGCCAATCAGACGCACTTCATCATCCTTCAAGCCTCACTCCTCTACTCCGTACACATACCATACACCACCACGACTATCACCAGCCTACCGTATTATACAATATCCTTACTCTTATCATCATTACACAACCACCACCACAACTCCTTCCCGCTACCTATGGACCCCTCTTAGCTGAGAGTGCTGGTCAACGATGACCAGGCAAGATGCGCACTCCTCTCGTCTGAGCTCCGCAACTACGGATTCATGGCAAAGCTCGGATACAATCAAGCCCTCGACCCTTTTCCAGGGCGCTGCGCGTCGCGCTCCTATGAAGGTTAACACGGAGACTGGCAGAAACAAGTGAGACTACCCATTTCCACTGGAACCTTTCCCATGGGCCTGGATGGAAGCTTTGAAGATGTTCTTTGACTAACGGATGCTTGCATTTGCGTTGGTCGTAGGGTATCTAATGACTTAGATGTATCTCCCACCTCTGCAGGTCCCTCCTCGACCTCCCCCAATGTATCCCCGCGGGATCATCGAATGAGCGACTTTGGAAATTACAGGCGCGACCTAAAGGTATTGGAGTCTTCTAGTAACCGCATACCCCAGATTTCACATAATCCTCCCTCGGCCCTGGCTTCCCCCAATCAGATCGCCCCATGGATGACGACCAACGGTTCGAATGGAACGCCCACAAGCGCGAATGCTTTTGGGACGAGCTTCTATGATGATTCGAGCGACAATCTTTCTCAGGGTTCGGCCTTGTCTCCAGGCTTCAGGCCGGGAACAGCCTTGACCGGGAATACAGCTGCGAGTGATTCGCCTGCCGATATGGAATTTGGATATGGAAGGCGACCTTCTGTTGCCAGCGTGACGACTGCGAGCAGTACGGGCTCAAAATCAAGTCGAGGAGGCATCCATAAGTCGTTAAAAAATCTATTTGGAGATGAGTTTACAGGGAAGGATGGGTCAGAATCGAGCCTTCCTCAAAGCCATCGATCACATTCATTTGCGCGAAGTCACCGAGAAAGAAACCTTTCATCTGCTACCGACAACACGCAACGGGACAGGGACGCATCGCCTGCTTCCTCTAGACCACGAACGCCAGTTCCTTCTAGTGATGTGGTTCCATTCCTCTACCAAGACTCACAGGTTAGTTGCTTCTGCACTACAGACAAATCCAAGGCCCCTATTTTACCAGTCAATCTTTTGGAGGGCATGATCACCACGATCTGATTGGGGCGTGCCTCGAATCCACAGCGGGGTCAAATCTAAATATTACCAAGCAGCAAATGAAATACTCATCGCTAACATACGCTGTAGGATATCAACCGTTACGGAGAAGCGCCTATCAGAGAGAAACTCTCTGGCCCTGATCGGGAACGATATACAGGTGAAACAACTCAAAATCTGCTGCTGAAGACCTCCTCGCGATCCGGACATCATTCCCATGTACATCTCCCTGGACACAATCACCGACAAAACAAGAGTAGCGACGACTCAAAGGCTTTACATCCAACAATAAGTCGGGAAAAT
Organism: Lachnellula hyalina; assembly: GCF_007821495.1. Lineage (NCBI taxonomy): Eukaryota > Fungi > Ascomycota > Leotiomycetes > Helotiales > Lachnaceae > Lachnellula > Lachnellula hyalina. The sequence goes on from NW_022157151.1 coordinate 47,659, forward strand.
TCAGCATTCAACACGAAGCATAAAGATCGTGCGCCGACTTCTATGGGAACCGCTCTGGGCAACGGGTCCAATTCGAGCCTTTCAACCAGACCAGCTAGCCCAACTCCAAGTGGAATGAGTACTTGGGCTCAAGGAACGGCCAAGACCGCTATATATGACGGGTCTACATCGCCACCAGGACAGCCTGCCAAACGGAGCCTGTTAGGTCGTTTCCGGAAGCACAAAGATAATAAACTGAAGGATCTTCCGGGTTCTGTCCGCTCGTTCAACTCGCCTGCCTCGAGATCAGACAATGGCAAAACCAACGGTTCCCCTGACATCGATCCCTGGAATCGCGAAGCAAGCCTAGCAGGATCAGAAATCAACCTTCCTTCCAAGATTGACAATGGCCAATTTGGCCGCCCGCCTGCTCAGCCCCGGCAAGGTACCTTCCACAAGTTGCCCTTTAGGAAAGGCAGAGGGAAGATCGTGGACGAATCAGAATCTGTTTTAGACTCGAATGAAAAGGGCGATCCAAACTCTGGAGCAATCTTCAATCTCGATACGAATCTGTCGAATATGGAAGGTATACTTGCCAAACCGCAGCCCTTGACACCCCTTGATAACACGATATTTGCCGGGAACGCGGAAGACGAAGCCAAATTAGAAGCCGAGAATGTCAGCAGCCTAGGTTGGAACGCCCCTGATAGCTGGGCCGTAAAAAAGGTGCACGATGACAACATGTCTAGACTTCCTGAAATAGACGATGAGGGAGTGCCGCCGAAAGCAGAGGAAAAAGGCTCACCTTATTGTATTCGAATATTCAGGCTCGACGGAACGTTTGCAACACTTTCAACGGTGCTCAATGCAACAGTCACCGACATCATGAGCCAGCTTGGCAGGAAGACCTTTATGACTGATAGTCTCGAAAACTATCAGATTGTGATGAAAAAGCACGATCTCCAGCGCATACTTGGAGCTGGCGAACGGCCGGTAGTAATCCAGAAGCGCCTACTCGAACAAGCTGGATACGAAGATGCAGACAAAATTGAGGATGTTGGTAGAGAAGACAATAGCTATCTTTGCCGATTCTCTTTCATTCCTGCTCGTGAGAGCGGCTATGCCAATGTTGCCAACGATCCCACAGTCAGTCGAGTGCAAAAATACAGCCATGTCGACTTGTCTGGAAAAAATCTTATCACAATCCCTATCGCTCTCTACTCCAAAGCGTCTGAGATTATATCACTGAACCTGTCGCGGAATCTTTCACTTGATCTACCAAAGGATTTTATACAATCCTGTCAAAACCTCCGCGATATCAAGTTCATCAACAACGAAGCCTGGAAACTTCCACCCAGTCTCAGTCAGGCTACTCGACTTACCATCCTTGATGTGTCTAATAATAGACTGGAACAGCTCGAGCACGCGGAGCTGTCAAGACTCTCTGGGCTTATTAGCTTGAAATTGGCCAACAACCGGCTTAGGAGCCTGCCACCTTATTTTGGCGGATTTAAATCCATGAGGACGTTAAACGTATCATCGAACTTCCTTGAATCGTTTCCTAAATTTCTATGCGGTCTAGAAGGGCTTGTTGATATTGACATGAGCTTCAATGGTATTTCAAGCCTTCCAGATGAGATTGGCAAACTGAAGAATCTTGAACGCTTCGTCATGACGAACAATCGTTTGACGGGTTCCCTCCCTGAAACTTTTGGAGATCTGGTAAACTTGAAAGAGGTCGACATTCGTTACAATACCGTGTCCAGTATCGATGTTATCGCCAAGCTTCCCAAGATCGAGCAAATCTCCGCAGACCACAACTCGGTGTCGAGTTGTGAGAATGAGTTTGCGAGAATTCGTGTCCTCCGCCTAAATTCGAATCCTGTGACCAAGTTCGAGATCCAGAACGCTGTGCCAAGCCTCACTACATTAATTTTGTCTAACGCGAAACTTGCCTATATACCCGATGCAGCATTCGATAGGATGCCAAATCTTGTCAAGTTGGTGCTAGACAATAATCACTTTGTGTCGTTACCTAGTCATATAGGAAAGCTTCGGAAGCTAGAACATTTCAGCATAGCAATGAATGCCTTGAGTGGTTTACCTCCGGAGATAGGTTGTCTTACTGAGCTGCGCATCTTGGACGTTAGGCAGAATAACCTGAAGAAGCTTCCAATGGAGTTATGGTGGGCGAGTAAGCTTGAGACGCTCAATATATCTTCCAACGTCCTCGACAACTTCCCAAAACCAGCTTCCCGAGCGCCTCACGTCCCTGGAGAAGTTCAATCCCAGACGATACCAGGACAAACAAATGGCTCGAACAATTCGAGTTTCGAGGAACTTGGCCCATTGGAAGCTTTCGGCCAACGGCGACCCAGTCAGGCGTCAGGCGGCCTTCTTAGCGTTGGTGGCTCCCCAGTTCCCGGAGCAGCAGATAGGAAAGGTTCTGTTGTTTCTGTCTATGGGAAAGGTGGCCGCAAAACCTCCGTTGTATCTCGAAGTGCGTCAGAAACAACAATTGGGACAATGACACCTCCAACAGTTACGCGAAAAGATTCCGGGATTTCAACTAGGCTGATCAATACATTCGCCGGTTCACTGCGCAACCTCTATCTCGCCGAAAATCAGCTTGATGACGATGTCTTTGACGAGATTACCCTCTTGAGCGAGCTGCGAGTCCTAAATCTTTCTTACAACGACATCAATGACATGCCGCAACGGTCACTGAAAAGTTGGCCTCAGCTTGTAGAGCTCTACCTTTCCGGAAATGAACTCACATCTCTCCCCTCGGACGATTTCGAGGAGTTTAGTCTACTACAGGTTCTACATATCAATGGCAACAAATTTCAAACTTTGCCTGCCGAGCTTGGCAAAGCCCATAGATTGGCTGTCCTTGACTGTGGTAGCAACTCCCTTAAGTACAACGTTTCGAACTGGCCATATGACTGGAACTGGAACTGGAACACGAACCTCAAATACCTTAACCTTTCGGGCAATAAACGTCTTGAAATCAAGCCGAGCGTACCTGGTGGTACAGGTTCACGGGACGGGCGAGATCTCACCGATTTCAGTGCGCTTCAGCATCTGAGAATACTTGGTCTAATGGATGTGACTCTGACTATCCCAACCATCCCGGACCAAACTGAAGACCGAAGAGTTCGTACATCAGGCTCTCTTGCTGGACAGTTGGCATACGGAATGGCGGACACCTTGGGAAAGAATGACCACCTGTCTCTCATCGACATGGTTGTACCCCGATTCAACTCCGAGGAGACGGAAACGCTGTTGGGAATGTTCGATGGGCAAGCACTGTCAAATGGTGGTTCCAAGATTGCAAAATACTTGCACGAAAATTTTGGTCATATTTTCATTGACGAATTGCGAAGGTTGAATACTTCTTTGAACGAAACCCCTGTAGATGCGCTAAGACGCGCTTTCCTGGCACTCAATAAAGATCTGGCAACCGCCGCGACCCAGCACACAGAGGAGCGCTCCCTGCTATCACATCGAGGATCAGCTGCTCCAGCCGTACTCAACCAAGCTGATTTGCATTCTGGTGGAGTTGCTACTGTTATGTTTCTACAACAGTCTGAACTCTACGTAGCCAATGTCGGAGATGCACAGGCAATGTTGGTTCATTCGGAAGGCAGCCATCGTATATTGACAAGGAAGCATGATCCCGCGGAGCCCAACGAACGACAGCGTATTAGAGACGCTGGCGGGTGGGTATCCCGTCAAGGCAAGTTGAATGACATACTTGAGGTCTCACGAGCATTTGGCTACGTTCAACTTATGCCCGCCGTGCAAGCTGCTCCTAATATCACCCAAGTAACCGTCAAAGACCAGGACGAAATGATTATCCTGGCTTCGCGAGAACTCTGGGAGTACTTATCCCCGGAACTTGTGGTTGACGTCGCTCGGAATGAACGAAACGATCTCATGCGCGCTGCACAGAAATTACGCGATCTAGCAATGGCTTTTGGAGCCACAAACAAGCTCATGGTCATGATGATCGGGGTTAGTGATCTCAAAAAGAGAGCCCAGATAAGGCCACACCGAGTCCAAAGCTTGATGCTCAATCCTTCAGCTATTGTTGACGAGCCTTATGCCGCCCCAAAACGAACTAAGAAGAAGGGCGATTTTGTGGATGATTCCATGCTACGTCGACTTCAGGCTGAAGTTCCAGCCCCTGTCGGAGATGTTAGTATTGTGTTTACTGATATCAAAAGCTCAACTCTCTTGTGGGAAACGTATCCGAGTGCTATGCGTTCCGCTATCAAACTACATAACGATGTCATGCGTCGCCAATTGCGTAATATTGGAGGATATGAAGTCAAAACCGAAGGAGATGCGTTCATGGTCTCCTTTCCAACGGCAACCTCCGCCCTTCTTTGGTGTTTTGCTGTTCAATCTCACCTTCTTGAGGTTGAATGGCCCTCTGAGGTGCTGGGTAGCGTCCTGGGTCAGGAAATTTACGACAATGACCAAACCCTGATCTTCAAGGGATTGAGCGTAAGGATGGGCGTTCATTGGGGCCGCCCTGTGTGCGAGAATGATCCCGTCACCAGACGAATGGATTATTTTGGACCTATGGTTAATCGTGCCTCTCGAATATCTACCGTTGCAGATGGTGGGCAAATTACAGTTTCAGCAGACTTTATTTCCGAAATCCAGCGCTGCCTCGAGACATACAGCGAAAGCGATCGATCCGATTCTACGGGATCCGAAGAAGCATATGATAACGATCTTCTCTCGCAGTCCATCCGCCGTGAATTGGGTTCGCTCAGTAGTCAAGGTTTCGAGGTTAAGGATATAGGAGAACGCAAACTCAAGGGTTTGGAGAACCCAGAGTACATCTACCTTATGTATCCACATGCGTTGTCTGGTCGCATTCACTATCAACAACGAATCGCAGAGACCGATGCACTTGTCACGGCCGAAGAACCGGCTTCCCTGTCTCAGCAGACCCAATTGAGTATTGACACAGAGAGCGTCTGGGCCCTCTGGTCCGTTAGTTTGAGACTTGAAATGTTGTGCTCAAGTCTAGAGGGAGAGAAGGGTAATGGTTCTGCTTTGCAAGCGCCAGAGACAGCCATGATGGAGAAGATGAAAAACAGGGGCGGGGAAGTTACCGATCGATTTTTGGTAAATTTCTTGACCCACCAGGTTTCAAGAATCGAGGTAAGTCGCTTTTATCCCGTGGATACCTTAGTTCCAAGTAACTAACAAAAGCTAGACCTGCATTTCAGCTCTCGCAACCCGCCATCTAGCAGCTGGTCGCCCTAACTTGACTGACCTTGACCAGCTTCGAGCTCCAATGGGTGATGTTCTGGGTGCCTTGACGGCACAACTACAGGAATTACAGAGATATAAAGCTCGTTATGGGGAGTTAGATCAACCGCGAGAAGCAAAGCGAGAAGCGAGACGAGGTCCGACACGGGATCCGAAACGGGAGTCAAGACGTAAGAGATGAGTCTTGTTGGAATGAACCTTCTTTGATTTTTGAAACTGGAGACTACATGCTACATCGACGGCAGACAAGTCTGTTTTGAAAAACCATCGGCGTCAATTGAAGCATTGGGACCGGAGTGCATTTTGGGGGGCAAAGTGGCATGGCGTTCTTGGTATAGGGCTGTATTGTTGACTGGTTGAGGTCCTTGTACAGCATTTGGATTTCATTCCCTTGTTCATTTACAAAAACGGTTATGGGAGCATTTGGATACTAGGGAGGGAGTTTGCACACTGGGTTAGGATATTACTTTTTAGGCGGGCGAGTAGTGTGGTTTTGTTTCATTCACATAGGAGGTTTCCTTCATGACTTATGATGATTGCTCGGTCAATTGGTTGATATATGGGTAAGGGAAGGTGGGTGGGAAGAGGGAGGTGTTTGCACATACGTAGCAGTTGGTTTATGCTAGTGGTTGGTTGAATGGAGTGATATCTTGCATATTCAAAGAGGAGCCTTCATATCGCAGTGAATAAGTAAGTACCCTCCTCTGGTCTTGCTTGTAGACCTGCGGCCTAGTTTGCAACTCTTGTCGCATATTTCGAAATACAAATAGCCACCGGGTGAATAAATACGTCATCGCCCCTGCTTATACCACATCGCAACTTCTATCCGTTGTACCGGACTTAAATATATATCCCTATATCCGTACTCATATTCACTTCATTTACTAACTGTAGCATCTACTCTTACTTCTGGAAGTCAACTAATCAGCCAGCCAATTTTCAAAATACGAGAAAACATTGTATTGTAACGATTTGAAAAGGAATTCGGAGCGACGAAGATGACTTGCGAAGCCTGCAAGACGATCCCTCCTGTTATCGCGGAGGGCTATGAGAATAAGGGGTCTTGGGGGGAAGTTGCTGGGCTGAAGACTTGTATGTATTTACGCCTTTCTTCATTGGCTTTTGAAGAATCACTGCTGTTTTCAAATATCATCATTGTTTGATTGATATTCTTATATTCTATCGATTGTTCAACTAGCTGATAAACGATACAGATATCACAGGTCCCCCAAGCGCAACCAAAGCTCTCGTAGCACTGTATGTATTTCCTACCTCCCATTCCATGCCATCTCTAGTACTGTACTGTATGTAATACAGTACATGTTTGTTTATGCTAAGTACTTCACAGCTACGATATCTTCGGTCCCGCCCCACAGACACTACAAGGCGCAGACGCTCTATCGGCGGCGTTGGGCGCTCTCGTGCTCGTTCCTGATTTCTTCAAGGGTGTGAAGATGGAGTTTAGTTGGTATGCTGATGATTTGTATGCCTTCCCCCTTTCCTACTGATTGCTATGCCCTTGTCTATTTAACCTCATCTATATTCTACTCCTCTCTTGTCATTGGAAGAAGAAAAGCGGCTAAAGCGCACCGAGCTTACGTTCACACAGATCCGAAGAAATCAAAGCCCTCAAAGAAGCATTCAGCAAACTCGCTTTGGATTTCTCCGGCTTCGTACCGGCGCTGAAAGATGTTGTGGCTGAGGGAAAGGGGAGGTGGGAGGGTGTGGAGGCGTGGGGTGCTTATGGACTTTGTTGGGGAGGAAAGGTTGGTTTGCCTCTTTCTTTTCCCCATTTTCTTCCCTTATCATATCCTATGCAATTCAATCTTTCATGATGAGGAAAGCCATTGGTCGTGCAGTCGGTTTTTCCCTAGGTATTGTACTGAAGCTGATGGATATCCCGTAATACAATAGGTAGTAGCGCTTTCTTCCGGCCCGGGCACACCGTTCAAAGCATCCGGACAAGTACATCCAGGGTAAGATCCGCCCCTCTCCTCCCTCCTCCCTTCACTCAAATCATATCCCACATCCCATACCCCAGCAAAAGTAAAAGCAAAACAAGACAAAAACAAACCCACCCCAACTAACCCACCCACCAAACAGACGACTAGCAACCTCCGACGCCCACCAAATAACCATCCCGCACATTGTACTGGCCTCCGACGGCGAAGACGCGAGCATCGTACAGGAGTACAAGGACGTGCTTGTGGGGGCGGGGAAGCCGGGCGTCGTGGATACGTATAAGGGGATGCACCATGGGGTACGTTCCTATAGCTACCTACCTTACCTATCTACTCCTACCTACCTACCTCGGAATTCCAATTCAATCTTGTGGTTTCTGCACTATTATTATCATTCGGAAGCAGCATTCTCAAGAAGAGAAGAGAAGAGAAGAGCTCTGTGCAGATAGGATAGCATGGATGGCATCGAAAATAGTGCTAATCTGTTGTGTTGTAGTGGATGGGAGCGAGGGCTAATCTAAAAGACGAAGCGAATTTGAGGGAGTATGAAAGGGGGTGAGTTCTCTTTCAATTTCCCTCCTTCCTGATCTGAGATGATGATTGCCAAGAGGATTGATTGATTGATTTGCTAATGAAAGTAGATATAACCAGCTAGCGCAGTTCTTCGCGAAGCATCTTTAGAGAAGAGGAAGTAGGTAAATAGAGCTAGCTCGCGAGGCGTAAGGACGTATAGATGATTGCAGAGGGGGAGTAACCATAAGGTATTGAGCTTACATTTTCAAGGCAAATAGAATAGACTTTGAGCACGCAAGTATAGGAATCACAATCACCACTATGACCAGAATCCAAAACTGAATGTTTGTTGCTCGTAAACAAGCTGTATGATCCTATTCCTAATTGTTCCCCGGAAACCAATCGCATGTTTCAAGACGCCGTCACCCAGAAAGAAAACCTCATGATGTTGAATGGCTGACACTTTCCCGGTTTCTTAGGAACGCTGAAAACCATGAGGGTATTGTTGTGCGATATATCGTAGACAGAAAGAAGATCAGAGCCGAAATTGAAAATCAGCTAGGATGGGTAGGATCTCATCATCGATTCTCTCTATCTACTGTCTTCGCTTGGCTCTAGATCTAGTGTTCCCTACCTACAACTTGTTGGGTGTGGTTTCGGTGGTTGGCCATTGATATCCTGCTGCGTCAGAGAACTTATAGCCGTATGAAGATGTGAAGTCATCCAAGACAGCGGGGCCACGAGATCCTTTGAAATATTAGCTCAACACCATTTTAAAAACTCAAGATAATTTACCGTATGGGTATTCCATGGGAACGATCTCCTTGTTGTCATCGAGGTAGTGAAGGAGTGGAGAGAAGACTCTCCAACTAGCGTCTAATTCATCATCACGGACAAAGTTGGAGTGGTCGCCCTTGAGAGCGTCGAGGATAAGGGATTCGTAGGCTTCGGGGATCTTCAGGTCGGAGAAACGTCTTCGGTAGGTCAAATCAAGCTCAGTGACAACAGTTTGCATGCTCAAACCAGGCAGCTTGGAGTTCATCTTGATGTATACGCTCTCATTGGGCTGGATTCGCATGACAAGCTCGTTTCGGGGAATGTCTTTGAAGATACCAGAGGTGACGTCCTTGAACTGGATTCTGATCTCGGTCTTTTGCTCGTTGAGAGCCTTACCAGCCTTCAAGATGAACGGCACACCGTCCCACCGCTCGTTCTTGATGTATGCAACCATAGCACAGAAAGTAGGACATCTCGAATCCTTTGGCACGGTGTCGTCTTCCTTGTAGGAAGGCTTGTTTCCATCTAATGACTTGCCATATTGACCGATGATGACATTCTTTGGCTCGATAGCTGGAATACCTCGGAGAACTCGGACTTTCTCGTCTCTGACATCCTCTGCAGAAAAGGAGATTGGCCGTTCCATTGCGAGAAGGGTCAACACCTGCAGCAAATGGTTTTGCATAACATCACGAATAATTCCAAACTCATCAAAGTATCCACCTCGACCCTCGGTTCCAAACGGCTCCTTGAAGGAGATTTGAACATTGTCGATGTGGTTACGATTCCACGTGGCGCCGAAGAATTCGTTACCAAATCGAAGAATTAAAATGTTCTTCACCATCTCCTTACCCAGGTAATGATCGATACGGAAGATCTCTTCCTCATTCCAGTTTGGCTCCAATGCCTTTTGCAATTCTCGAGAGCTGGCAAGATCCTTTCCAAATGGTTTCTCGACCTATTTAGATTGTCAGTACGGAATTCAGCATGGGTGAAATCAACTCTCACAATAATTCTGGCGAGACCACCGCTTTTGGGGTAGCAGTTCTTCTTCAAGTGCTGGGAAACGGTTGTGAAAACACTGGGTGGTAGCGCCATGTAGAAGACGCGGTTGTCTTCCTTGCGGCCTTTCTCGAGCTCCTCAAGGTGTTTCCGTAATTCAATGAACGACTCATCTTTATCGTATTGCCCGGATACATATGAGCAGATATTGCAGAACTCCTGCAGTTGCTTCTCCATATCCTTTGTGGGTGTCTTGATGTAGGACTTGACCCGCTTGAGGTATTCCTCATGGTCCATCTTTGTCCGTGCATATCCGATAATCTTGATATCTTTTGGAAGGAATTGGTTGCGATACTGATGACGAGAATGGTCAGTGATTTGAACGCCGAAGGGGGACTTCGGGGATGACTTACGAGACCGAATAGGGCAGGGAACTAAAGTGAGACGGATTAGCAAACGCTCAGATTTCCCGAAAACATTTTCCCCTTACCGTCTTCTTCTTTGCGAGATCACCGGAGGCACCTAGGACAACGATGGTGGTGTTATCCTTCAACTCAATAGTCCTAGTGGGGCAAGTATTATCAGCATCTTCAGCACTTTCGCGGAGGGAATTGAAAGCCCCATTGGGCCACAAAAAGGAGCCTATGGCATTTTCTCCTCCTTCTACAGCTGGTGAAACTATTCACAAGTTTTTCCTTCGCTGTGGGGGCTGTTCCGATAGCTCCTGGGGGGCGATTGCTAGGCTTCAAGTGACGTAGAGGTGAGGGAAAATCAACAAGAGACTTACCCAGCATGCGGTACCTCTTCAGGCTTGATGACTGTGTCGGCCATGGCGGGTGAACGTGAAGGTGACTGTATGGGGGAAGGGTGATGGCGAAGGGGAATAGAGAGGAGGGAGAGAGGGAATAGAGACGAGGAGGCTGGAGGTTTATGGAAGAAGATGCGGCCAGTTGTTGTTGAAATTGTTGAATAATCGTCGAGAAGGGAGCTACCTACGGCGGGGTCCTGTCCTGTGCTGTCTGTGCTGCGAAGGCTAAAGAAGAAGCGAGAGTCGCTGCAGTAAAGGCCCGGAAAGTCTGAGGCACTTAACTCCGATATCTGCTTTGAGACGTAACGTGAAGAGGTGGCTAACTAGAGGTTGGAGAAGCTGCGATGAGGTTATGAGGTTCTTAATTGTATTGCCAGAGACAATTCCCATGAATATCTGTCTACTCGAATAGATGAGAAGTCTTTTACGCCTAACAGCTAAGAAGGCAAAAGGCTTTTATCCACCCCACCCCACCCCCCACCTATCCTATCCCCTACCCAAGGCCGGCACAACTATGGACGAGACTTCTGCAAGAGGCTGGAGCTGCTTCGGCTGGTGAGGACGGTCGAGGTCGAGAAGATTATAAAGCACTCTGCATTGACGGTGTTAGTTGCCTTCCCTACCTACACCTAAGACTCCGACCTGACACCGACACTGAGTTTGTCACGACTACGGAGGTATACTGTACGTAGTACGTAGGATAGGATAGGTATATATCTCCAGACTGCTGTGTCATACCGTGCCATGCCATGATGACATACATCTCCAAACAACATGCACCGCAAAGATGGTATCTCACCGCTCCTTGCTGTGTAGAATAGACAGATGGAATATCATGAGTCGCGAACTTTTATGGTGGAGTACAGTAGTCGCACACGAGAGCCTGCTTCAGAAAACCAGTCCGCTTCTTGAGATCTGATCAGAAGAGCACCAGAAGAAGTGTATGCAGGTATATAGAAACAATCAAGCATGTCAAGAACTTTTGAAGTATCTCTAATCTTAACTCTAATTCAACCTTCAACCTACCAGCTCAGCTGCAGCTGTTGCTAGTCACGTGATATATCCTTAGCGAACACACTAGCTGACATTGTAGGCCACTCAATAATTTCGAAAATACAGCTTGCTATTAAGCCCAACGACAAATTCGACAACAATCGCCATCAACGAACCCTCCTCGCCAGGAAGTATCGTTGATTAAATCTCCATCATCTCTCGATTCTAGCTCTAGGAAGAGAGATCCCATTCAAGATGCCTACCGAAGCTGGTCACCGCCGTAAGTGCCATTCAATTCCATGTGCTCGGGGACGAGAATATCGCAATTCGCAGCCAGGCAGTCGCGGGCTTTCTCTGCGGATTGCGAATATCTTCATCTCCGGTTCAGGCTGCTTTTCTGACATGGACAAACGCTGACTTTATTTCCAGTTTATGTCAAGTGAGTAATACCAAGCCCTGGTCACCGAGCGCAGCAACAACAATTTGCGACGGGGAGGATGGGAACAGAAGGGATAGTGGATTGCGAGCCACAGATCTGGCTTTGGAAACGAAGGACTCGCGCTGACAGGATATTTTCGTAGGGGTCGCCATCTGTCATATCAACGAGGCAAGCGTGTCACCAACCCAAACACCTCTCTGATCAAGATTGAGGGTGTGGATGATACCAAGGCAGCAAAGTATGTGACATTGCAATTATAATAGACTCAATATGCTGACAGGATCCCAGCTTCTATCTCGGAAAGAAGGTTGCTTTCGTTTACCGTGCGCACAGAGAGGTTAGAGGATCAAAGATTAGGGTTATCTGGGGTACCGTTACTAGACCACATGGTACGTTCACAGCACATTTCAGAAGAATTGAATCTTCAAGCTCGAAGAATGGAGTGTTGACATCTTTCCTAGGCAACTCGGGGGTAGTACGAGCACAGTTCAGACGCAACCTTCCACCCAAGTCATTCGGCGCATCGGTTCGTGTTATGTTGTACCCATCTTCGATATAAGAGGATCGTGGCTTTGGAGTTGGTCGCATGGCATGGGAGACGGTTGATGATATGGCACGATTCGGCCACCGAGTTGGGGCAGCGATAAGTGCATAGCCTTTGCTGGTAGCGATGAATAAAGCAAATTACAACCAGGTGGTTCTTACGTGTCTTGGAGATGTGAAAACGGATCATTGGTAAATATTGCTACTTGAACCTGAAGACAAGGCTGGAGCCTTCTCATTGAAAAGAGGGGTTTGGGCCTCAAAACGCCTTATTTGCTTGATCTTGTAAGAAAACATGTTCTTGGAGGTGTATTGCCTGGGCGTTGATGCGCCAGCTCTGATTTTCAACCACAAGTATAAATTCAAACCTCACTATGTGAATCTACAAGAACTTGGCGCATCTGGAAGAAGGCTTCTCGTCATGAAAACTTACATACCCAATCTGGTAACCCTGGGTTCTACTATGGTAATTCCGCCCCACGCCTACTCCGAATCAGACAATACCTTCAGTCATTTTCACTATAGCTTGGGCAATGACACGGTACCAACATCTTCCTTGAATCAAAACAAGTCAGTCAGTTACCTACCTAGGTAGTCAATTCATAAGTAGACATTTCCAACCACTTAACCCAAAACGGCTACCTGTTGTTAGATAATACATACAGTACTGTACAGTACATCCATGTACAGCCCCTTCTGTGATGCGATCGATTCCTCCGCGTTTCAAAAAACGCAACGAAATGAAACGCCAGTGCGCTTATTATTGATGTTTAGGAACAGCCTATCGATCGATGAAGCCCTTTGCTGGATAATCATGCAATGCCGTTATCCCTATCTCTATCCTAGCTGCCGAGTGATACAGATGTGGTTGATGCTGTACGATGGAGTAGGAGGGCGATATTATAAAGTTAGATTTTTATTAATACTATAGTTGTTGGTTACACATAGTGCACTGGTCTGGCCTAGTAATCTGTTTGTGGTTTCATGATTGCATTTCTAGGTGCAGAGGTTCTACAGTAACTAAGGTTGCAGCGGCCTCATCGCTGCTTAGTCATTGAAGTAAGATCACGTGTGGCACGTGACATATATACCAATAATAGTAGAGGGAAGCAGGATATGATTACTTGCTGAAAGGAAATGATATGAAGGAAACTTTATAAAAATGAAAATATTTATTATAAAGGCATTGAATAATGTATCTCTAGAGAAGTTCAATTCATAATGAAAGAGTTGGGCCTTTGCCATTGTTCTATTTATATAAAAAGAGAAATCGACGATTAATTCATCGGGATTAGCCTACCCTGTCCCATACCCACACCGACAAGGCTGATCACCCGGTTATCGAAGCATACAGTAAGCAAACCCGCACTCGTTCGGATGCCGAGACTCTTACGTTAGGGTATGTCACCCAACCCCACGGGATGTTCCATATGAACCGACCTCGTACGAGTACCAATACGCGGCAAATACTACGAAGTATATATACCTCGGTCCTCCGTAGAGTCTTGGAGGAAAGAATAGGTGGTGCTACCCTTGCTACGAATCCCCATTTAGATATTGCCCGGCCAATTAGGGGCAAGGAGAGGTGAAATGTGGATGTGCAAAACCAAATCCGAGCTTTCCGTAACGAAACTTTATTTGAGGAGCAGGGATGCGATGTGAGGTACTGTACGGAGAGCGGAGGCGGATTGATATTCAGTTGGTCGCACTGCTGCACTGCACTTGATGCAGAATCACAGCATATATCGGTGAGAAGGTCGTTACGAGTCGAGTCACCCGGGTATAATTGTCAGGGCATCTTGGAAAGGATATGCTGAAGATCAGTTGAAAACAAACAATCAGCTAGGAGGGTTTTTACCGGGCCTTTTCCTTTCTGCATTACACAATTACCATATAGCTTGACCTAGCCTGGCTATGATAAGAGGGTGCAAACTTCAAAGGCAACAAGGTTTCGTCAATAAAGCCAAAGAGCGACCAGAGGACGGCCGGTTTAGGACTAAGTAGGATGAAGCTTGCGCGGTGCTGCGTGTCTTGCTTGTTTTCATCAGAGTCTGAAGCAGCCGCGTCCAAGGGAAGTGTGGAGACGGTGTGAGAGTCGCCGCATCCTCCGGATTAGTATCACTGATCAGATTCACAAAGAAAGCTGTATCTGCATTCTGGCATCTGGTCTGGGAAGGCCGCCTGCCATGCATTTTCTGCAGTGGCAGTGGCAGTGGATGGCAGTGCTGTGCCGATCCAGTAACAAACAGCACAGCAACAGTTGAGAGCTCCCAAATACGAAGTGAAAGCCAGGCTGTACGAATAAGAATGGGTGAAAAAGAATCAGTGTGCGTCGTGGTGGTGTGGCTGGCTATTCCTCCCTGGCGTGGCCTGGTTCCTATTTCTCGCTGAAGGTAAGTTTCCGTAGCCGTCGCCGTCATAGAGAGGGAACCACGCCATCATGTAAAAGCTCTCCAAACCCCAAACCCCAAACCTTTCTCTTTCCTCTCCAAATAAGCAACATCCTCCTCGATCCTTCTTCCATTCCGTCTACCTGTTATTCTGTTGCGACGAAGACGGCGGTTCACATCTCTAGTCACCCACGATCGTTTTGATACTTCCGATAAAGCTTCGACTCATCCCTGCGATACAAAGTACTGTACTTCGCTCGTTATTAACTGCACCTGAACAAATAATATTCCGGACCAGTCACCACCACACAACCTCGAACGACGAGTTGGAAGGGTCACGTCTGCTTGCGCATAGGAAAACTTGATACAGGAGAGAATTAAACGTGCGCCAGCTGGATGCAACCAAAACCTGGATATAAATTACAATCTCCAGATCTCCAGCCATCGGAATTTCAAACGTCCCACAACAGCTCCACTTTACGACTGCTATCAACTTATCGCCAACCCAGCGTCCTCCACACGGCGTTTCACAACGATAAGCATCGTCATTTCGACAGAAAGGATCAAGCTATTGAAATCCCTGATCGATCCTAATCCTAATTTGACATAAGATGGCTTCCAATCACCCTCTACCGACTTCGCCAGGACAGCAGAAACCTGGACGAGAGCGAGCAAAGTCAAGCTTCAGTTTCCATTCACATAAGAGCAGCGGGAGTAACAATAAGATCGATTTGCACGAAACACACCAAGAGAAAGATTCTAAGAGAATCCATTCAAAAGCTGATCCATCTATGGCACTCGCAGAAGCCGAGCCATGTGAGTTACACCCTCCCTTGGAGCACCCGCTCCGCGCGCACTTTTTTTGAACGACAACTGATGAAACGTGTTTCTTAGCTGCGGTTGCAAATAGTGTACAAACTTCATTGCTACCTATTCGATCCATTCAACACCGAGATGCACAAGGCAATCCCATCGGTTCGTCCATCTTCTACTTGAAATTCGAATGTAATGCTGATACTATTCCTAATAAGCCGATCCTGATCGATCGAATCCTACACGCAGTCGGTGGGAGAGACCTCTTGATACTATCCGCGCCTTTGAGGCAGCCATAGATGGCAACTACTCGCGAAAATCAGACATTCAGACGGGTGAGACTTCCATGAGCTGCCGTTGAAGGTTATAGTTTCGATGGCACACAATGCTAACAGCATGCTTTGCAGATTCTGCGGATACAGCCTCAGTGTACAATCGTCGGAGCAGTTACTATGGAGGTAGGTCGAACTATTTCTCTCTGATTCAGTTCGTATGGTTCCAAATGTCGCAGGCATGGGGCTGCGACTATCGAATTTGAGGTTGTCACATTCCGTGCCAATGAAAGAAAGTCGATGAGATGCTGGCAAAATTAGGAATTTGCAAAATCAAGGACAGCTGAACCTGGGCTTAAGCTAGTGGTGAAGCTAATGTCTATTAGTTTCGCCGAGTGGCGATCTGCCGCTTGCAAGTGAAGGGATCGTGGGATTTCACTTATCAGAGTCTTTTCAACGGCATGGCGCTAACGAAAGCACCTCACAGGTACCCAAGTAACCCAGAACGAAAGACCTCAATATCCTCAGAACAGTTACTATGGACGTTCACAGTCTTACAGGCCCGAAAGTACCTATAACGATAGGCACAATGGGGTGGCTAGATCAGAAAGTCATTACAATGGTGGGGACAATGCGACAGGACCAAGCAATGGATACCATCCTAACAGGGCTCGATACCCTAGAACAGCTTCCGAGCCCCATTTTAATAATGGCCAGGGAGGAGTTTATCCCGCGCCTGGAAATCAGCCATCGTACGAGACAGTGACCACAGCTTCAGGAAGTGGTGGTAGCTCAGCAGACCCGGCAGGATACATGACCGATCCGAGCAGCGAGAATAGCTCGATGGATCGAGTTGCGCCTCTTCCACACAAAGATGTTGAGACTTATGGATTTAATGGATTTGGAAACACACCGCAATATGCATCTCCTGGGTCCGGTTTAGACCAGCGGCAAGGTCCAACTGGTGCTGCTCGACAAGGGAATGGATATCAGCACCAAGGGCCGCCTCCACCTAGTAAAGAAGGTATCGCACCAAGAGCACCAATAAAACTTGGTGAATCAAATGGAAATGCTACACCACAACCAGCTGAGATACCCGCAGCTGCAAACGAGAAGCGCAAATCGTGGTTTGGAAGGAAATTTGGGAAATAAGAAAGTCAACAACAGTCGGATAGAGTGTTAATGATGGGGTGAGCAGTCGTGCATGGCGTTCTTGGATGTGCTTGTAATGACTTTCATGGGTTTCCCTCACTGGGACTAATGGTGGGACAGGCTACAGGATTTGGATGTCTACATTGACGGCGTATGGTCTTCTCATTATTGCAGGATCAAGAGAACCCCAGCGAGCGCTATTCAACCAGACCAGACTTCTGGTGGACAGCAAAGCGTGACATTTATGGTAGAGACATTGTAATTGCTTGTATATTGCACGCAAACCTTCAGAATGGAGATAAGGGCGGATGCCCTTTTGTTACCATGAATGACAGAGCATACAAGTACGCCTTTTCTTCGTTTGATGTACAGCCCAAATTCCCTATTCCCGAGTATGCCATGACGCCTTGCATTCCTCGCCATATCGTGACATAATAGAAGAACCGTAGCCGTCACTTCCCCTTTCTCTCCTTCTCCGCAGCCTCAATAGCCTCACTCTGGTCCTCCCTGAAAGCCACAATCACATAGCCTATCAAGACCACATTTGCCATAATCGCAGCAAGAGCACCGGCATAGGTCGAGTTGCCTTTGCATGGAATTAGCTTTTGACATGCCCGAGCCTTGCAAACACAGAGCGAGCGTAGAACGAACCTCCAAAAACGAGGTTTAAAGTGATAAAATAGCTGCCAATAGGGCCAACTACCATCGCCGCCGTGAAGCCCAAGAGCTTATA
The DNA here is from genome assembly GCF_007821495.1 of Lachnellula hyalina. Taxonomy (NCBI): domain Eukaryota; kingdom Fungi; phylum Ascomycota; class Leotiomycetes; order Helotiales; family Lachnaceae; genus Lachnellula; species Lachnellula hyalina. Next base: position 65,326 of record NW_022157151.1, read on the forward strand.
TATCACATGCCTATACATACATATATTAGAAGACATCCTCATGTGACTTTCCATCAAGACATGTAAAAGAAAACGTACGCTGGGACAGCCGGACCAATATCGCTCTTCTCGCCATCCTTTGGCTTGAAATCAATGTCACCCTTCTCTAAGATGCTCTTCTCGGATGACACTATCCGTCTCGAGGCCATGGTTTGTGCAGGTGTGAGGAATTTGTAGAGGTTGGCAAGATGATGGGTTTGGCAATTTAAAGGGTGACTTCGCGCCTGACTCCCCGCAGTTTTGGGCAGCGCGTTTTTTGGTGAATCGGATTTTATGACATTGCTCTCTTTCAACTCTCCGCAACCCTTTAAGTCTTCAGCACAGGACCTGGCATACAACACCACCACGCTCGCTTTGGAAATTCAGATCTCTTTGCTCAACATTGGACTTCGCTTTGGGTTCTCCGCGACTTCTGTCTGGGGCGGGACTTTTTGTCAGGAAAGTGAGGGTAGATTGCCTTCTCGACTACAACACAAATTCACTTTTCACCGCACGCCTTTTCTCAAGCCAGGAAAATTGCCCACAAGCTCTGCGACACCTTGTACTTGCACGAGCACGACTATCTCGACAATCACCTTCTCAACAAGCAAACAAACATGGCTTTTAATCTTGGCGGCGCAGAGAGCCCTATGCTCCTTCCAGATTCACCTGCTGTGAAGAGGCAGAAGACCGCTTCTGGCTACAACTCAAACAACTCCCCTGCTGCGAATGGCTACAACTCTGACGAAGATGATGGAGATGCTCTGTTTGAAAACTTCATACCCGATACACCGAAGGCTGGTGGGAATAGGAATGGGCATCAGACTCAACCAACGCAGATACTACCTCCTCCGAATACGAATGGCTACGAGACTCAGCCCACACAAATACTCTTGCCTCAATTAAATAACTACGAGACTCAACCTACCCAGCTTCTAGATCGACCTTCAAACCCAGCTTCGAGCCCACCCTTGACGCCCCACAGGACTGTTCAGGTTCCTGCCTCCTCGCCCTACGCCCAGTCCCCTTCCATGCGAAATGGAGCGGCAGTCCCGTTTATGGGAATGCATCAAAATCCCCGTGTTGCAATGCCTACAGGGAACCCCACCGCCGCCTTCCAAACCTCTCATCAAAGACAGCACATGCAGCCCGAATCGAATGGGCTTCATGCCTATCAGAGGAACTTGGCTACGAGTATAGCACCTGCGGGTACCGCATACAGACCTCCTCATGGTATTGGCCCGAAGGCATCCCCTATCAAGAGCGTGGTAGATCTCACGGACGATGGCGAGGATTCCGATTCCGATAATGGAATAAATAAAGCTAATATACAGCCTTCGAATTTTGGACCAAGGACCGCTCAGACCTCGTTTTCTGGAATTAATGGCAATACGAAATTCCAGGAAGCTGTCAGAAATGCAGCATATAAGCCCTCGATGCATGCTGGTATGAAACAGACGAGGCCTGATCGAGCAAAGCCAATTGAAGACATCGCTCCAGATTCTTTTTCTGACCCTGGTCTTCGAGAAAATGTCAGTAGAATTAGGAGAGTTCTTCCCCATATTACTATATTGGGTGCCAAAAATGCCTTGATAGTCTGTAATGGGAACCTAGATGAGGCAATATTACTTCTTGGTGGCGATGATGATGCGCCGGGAGATATCGTTTCTATTTCTGATGGCGAGCTCGCTGTTCTGCCAGCGAAAGATGAGCCCCAGATGAAGCGAGGCCTCAATGCACCAACTGTTTCGATCAGAGACAAGTATTCGTCGACGCAGGCTCTTCCTAGAAAGCAATCGCAGTCACAGGTTTCGACTCAGCCAGTAAAGCCAAAGAGAAAGCTTATGCAAGGCCGACGAAACCCATCTTCTCCGGGAATCCCAATTGCCTCCTCGCCGCTAAAACCCGCGTCACCTATAGCCTCCGCGCATGATGATTTTGATTCCGATGACTCTGGAGTTGCTTCGGCTCCAGAGGACGATCCTATGCTCGAAGGCCGAGTCTTGAAGTACTTGAATATCTGCAAGGTTGAAGAACTTGTAGAGCTTACCGCCACGACCAAGGAACTGGCTGAAGTGATGATCAGCGCTCGTCCTTTCAAGAGCTTGGATTCCGCTAGAACTGTGGAAAATACAAAGACTCTCAAGAGCGGCAAGAAGAGTAAGAAAGCTCCCATTGGAGATAGGATTGTCGATACTGCTCTGGATATGTTCCAGGGGTATGAAGCTATAGATGATCTTTGCGCTAAGTGTGAGGAGCTTGGAAAAGCACCTGCGGAGGAGATGATGAAGTGGGGATTTGATGTCTTTGGTGCTTCGAAGGGTGGGGAGCTGGAGATGACTTCTCTTGACGATGATGCTGAGTCTCTGCGGGATTCGGGGATTGGGTCTCCAAGCAGTGGTAACGCTTCTCCTAAGAATAATAACGATGACGATATCCGAATCGTAGCGACGAAGAGAAAGAGAGGCAATGTGAACTTCTTGAAGAAGCCGGATTTAATGGCTGAGAGTTGTATACTCAAAGACTACCAGGTTGTTGGACTGAACTGGTTAGATTTGATGTACAGGAAACGCCTGAGTTGTATCCTGGCAGACGAAATGGGTCTCGGAAAAACTTGCCAGGTTATTGCTTTCATAAGCCATCTTGTTGAGATTGGCCATAATGGGCCTCACTTGGTTGTTTGTCCTGGATCGACTTTGGAGAACTGGCTGCGAGAGTGTCAGAACTTTGCCCCGCAATTGAATGTCGAGCCTTATCACGGTATGGATCACGAGTTTCCTAAATGCATATGACACTAATGATTGTATAGGTCTTCAGAAGGAACGCGGTGAAATGGCTGACGCGATTCTTAACAACCGAGACACGATCAACATTGTGGTCACTACCTATGATATGGCTGCCAAGAAAGAGGACAACAAGTTCTTGAGAAGATTAAAACCTGATGTAAGCTTATCTTGTGGTTGTTTTGGACTATGGGGGCTAATTAATCCAGGTCTGTGTTTACGACGAAGGTCACTATCTAAAGAATCCCAATTCTCAGCGATATCAAGGCCTGGTCCGAATTCCCGCAGAGTTTAAACTCCTACTCACCGGAACACCACTACAAAACAACCTGCAGGAATTGGCCGCACTCCTTGCGTTCATCATGCCAAGCGTCTTTGAAGAGCGTCAGGAGGACTTGCAGTATATATTCAAGGCCAAGGCTACCACACGAGACGCCGACCATGCAGCACTACTGTCCGCCCAGCGAATTGGCAGGGCTAAGACTATGCTAACGCCATTCGTTCTTCGCCGGAAGAAGGAGCAAGTCCTAAAGCACCTCCCCACCAAAACCAATCGCATGGAGTACTGTACCCTTCATCCTGCTCAGAAAGAGGTATATGATGGCCTCGTGGGAAAAGCCCGTGAGAGGGCCCAAGTACGCCTCGAAGGTAAAAAGATACCCAAGGGTGATGAAAACAACCCTTTGATGCAACTCCGAAAGGCAGCCATCCACCCAATGCTCTTCCGTCGTCACTTTACCGATGAGAAGATTGAGAAGATGTGTAATATTCTTCGCAAGAAAGACCCTACCAATTTTCCAACAGATAAGAACCACAAACGGGAGCATCTTATACAGGAAATGCAACTTGGTTCCGATTACTGGCTCCACGGGTGGTGCCTCAGTTACCCATGCATTCGCTCCTTCGACGTTGCCGACCTAGCTTGGATGAACTCGGGAAAAGTCGAGGCGCTCGTCAAGCTCGTGAAAGCTTATAAAGAGAATGGGGACCGCGTCTTGATCTTCTCGCAATTTGCGCTCGTTCTCGATATCCTGCAATCGGTGCTTAACACTTCTCTCATCTCCTACACCCGCATTGATGGCTCCACGAAGATCGATGAACGCCAATCTCTTATCGATCAATTCCGTGACGACGAAGGAATTACCGCCTTCTTACTTACGACCAAAGCCGGTGGAACGGGTATTAACCTAATGTACGCCAACAAAGTCATCATTTTCGACGGCAGCTTCAACCCACAAGATGATCGTCAAGCCGAGAATCGCGCCCATAGAGTTGGACAGACGCGCGATGTGGAGGTCGTGAGACTCGTTACAAAAGGCACGATTGAGGAGCAGATCTATGCTTTGGGGAAGAGTAAGCTCATGCTTGATGGAAGGGTTGCCGGCGGGGACGATGGGGATGCTATGACTGATGCTGGGGAGAAGGCTGTTGCGAAGATGCTGCTGGAGGGGACTACTGCTGCCGAAGAAGATGAGGAGAAAGAGGTGCAGGGTGAGGGCGAGAAGAAGGCCGGGGTTGTGGCGAATGGGAAGGGCAAGGAGACTGATCTGCCGAAGCGGAAGAAAAGCTCGTTGCTTGATTCGTTGGTTAAGGGTGATGAGGGTGAGGATATGCTTGTGTGAGAAAAAACGATCGGGTATTGACGGTGGTGGTGTTGATGAAATAATGGATGGATGGTATGGCTACGAGAAAAGACGAGTGGGTTGATTACGATAGGTCAGGTTATTTCACCTGGTGCGTTTGAGGCTGCATGGTATGATATTATGCCAGCAAGGCATTGATTGGTTGATATGGTATGGCTAGACGTCATGTCTTAGACAGATAAAAGGCCTTATTGTGCATAGATTAGATAAATAAATACATTAGAACTATCCGGTCGGTACATTTCCCTTTATACTTGTACGTACGTATAGCTCTGTTTTCACTTCCCTTAGGCAGAGGCTCTTCAGTGGGGTGTGCAGTATGTCCTTTCTTAGTGCAGGAATTCTTGTTCATACACAGCTAGAGGATAGCTATTCTCTTTGAACTGCGGGAGACAGTTGAGCCGCAGATGGCAGAGGAGTTCTTCTATCTGTCTTGGCATAAATAGATGTTTTTTAAGCTGTCGTGGCGATTGACTGATTGATTGAACCGTTGATTTAACCTCTTACCGCTTGGGCCATTGCTTGGGGTCTGTCTTTGAGTTGATGCAGTATCATAAGGATAGATAGTTGCTTACTTCTATTGGTTTTGCTGAGGGAGGTTCGGTATGTAGATATGTTTGTTTACTTATTCATGTATGAACTAGCTTTGGTGGCTACCTTTAGATATGAGAGCTTCTACTCGTAAGGTGATCATCACATCAGACATTCGCAATATGGACTAGACTAGACTGGATTTTGAAAATTCCATACAAGAAACACACATCTTATAAAACATTCAAAACTTTCCAGACCGAGAATAACTTCAAGATCAAAGGATTCACTTTAAATTCGACAACATGGTGGAGCTGCCTTTGTCTTGTTTACAACACTCTCAAACGACTTACACGATCCAAATACTCAATATAGTTGAGATCTGGCGCTGCAATAGCCAAGGAACAAAACGAGGAGACATGGACTTGGGGTCAAAGATTAGCTTGCTGTTATTTGTCACATTCGTTCATTTGCTCGGCATTACTATCTTGACAGCATGAAATGGAACTTGAGAAAAACGTGGAATCACTTGTAAGGGAGGGGATGTACCAGATCACACCCACGAAAGCATGACCTCTCAACAACATCATCCCCGAGGCACCATTGATTTCCTTACATGAATTATTTGTTATACATATACGTCTGTAAAAGAAGTGCAGGTACATATATAGAGAAGCCTTGATGCAGTAACTCATTAGCACAGCACTTGCTATTCTTTCCCTAGTGCCGCTATTTGTATACAGTCCGGTGGACCTCACCTCTCCAGAAGGATGATACAAGCACTTCTTACGCAACAAATTAACGCTAGGTATCTCCACTACTTCCCTCTCCGTGTCCAATTTGAAGCAAAGTGGCGTCCGTACTTTCCGCCGAATAGTGAAGGACAAAAGCCACTTGGTAATTGAAGCCTTCTCAGGAGGTCTATTTAGAAACTAATCAGGTTAAGGAGAAACTCGATACCATTATTCCTCGTTCTTCCTCTCAACAATGCAGGTTTTGCTCTACCTACTTACCCAAATAAGAACCCCGAAGTCTACCATGCATGTACAGCACTTGCACTTGTTTATTCAGAGCATATTTGCCTGCACCGTCCTGGTCTCCTATTTGCTCGAGAGCACTTGTCTCAAAGTATGCCCGAGGCCATCTACTAGCAATTTGAAAGTATCTGTAATTCGTTGACCTTGAATCCAACGTTCATGCTACCGTGGGTCCTCCGGAAATGCATCATATTTATACCTCAAACTCCAATGTCATGCTATACATTTTCCCGATATCTTCCCCTCAAGCCGGTCTCCGTCTCGCAAACTCCTCAAGGTCCGTCCTCGTGGCAACACCTAACACAAACCTCCTCCTATCATCCGTCACAACCGCAAACTCTTGCCTCTCGCCACCCTCCACACCCCCATTAAAAAACATCTCCAGCTCCTCCAGCGGCGTCTCCATCGTAATAACCTTATACACTTTCCCTTTTCTCCTGAACTTGATCATCGCCTTGCTTACTTCGTCTGTCTCTTGCACCGTGCCGGAAGCCAGTATGGAGCGTAGGTTGGGGATAGAGAGGTAGCCTAGGAGGGCGCGGTTGGTGGGTGATATGACGGTCAGGTGGGTGTAGTCTCGTTCGAAGGCCGTGAGGAGGGCGTGGGAGATGGGGTCTGAGGGGTGGCAGGAGAGGGCTGAGGGCGGATCGAGGTCTTCTACCGTTGCCTGTCAAGGTTGTTAGTTGCGAAGCTTGAAAGGTGAGGGAGGCAATGGGTCATACTCCTCTATACCGCGCAGCGAGTTGTGAGAGAAGAGAGGGATTCGGAGGAGAAGCTATCTCTGCCATTTTGCTGGCTGGGTCATTGGTACCGACGGGGATGGTATTCGACATTGTTGTGGCCATTATTGAGAGGTTTCCAGTTTTTTGTTATCGTTCACAAACCTCGGAGGAGGGGTATTTTGAGGTTGAGATTTCTGACGCCTTATGACTATGATACGATTTGATTGGTGGAGCCACGTCTAAAGATAAACCTGGCTTTATTGTGACAATTCCACGTATTATTAATTTAGAGTTTATTTATAGACTTGAGCGTCAAATTATAAGGTACATTTACCTTTACCTGGCTGGATAGGTACAGTAGATACCTAGGTAGTTATCTAATTCCTAATAAGAGGTTAAGCCAAATGAGGAAGAAGTTCGCTAGCGGCCTCTCGCTTCTGACGTAGCGGGGCTGGGCTGGGCTGGCTTTAAGCCCGGCTTTACGGAGTAAGAGGAGAGGTCCTTGGTCCCATGCCGCGTATCATCTTAGAATTCCATTCCTCCATAAGTACCTACGGGCGTAGGTACTTAGTACGTATTTATTTAATATTGTCAAGTGAAGTTCTCTGCGTTGATTGTGTTTATTGAATCTGCGCCCATTCTCACCGTACTGTACGCTTCCCAACGATTGTTTATATAAACCTTGTGACCTGGATTGTCCTTTGCTCCAGTACGAACGAACACTGGTGCGGCCCGGAGATAAGGCCACAGGATTCCCTTTATACATCGATCTTGAGATTGAAAGTGGAACTGACCTCCGCAAGCTGCTCTTGGACTTCAAATCCATTTTCAATCTATTCTTAACTCTTCTTCCAGCCCAGTGAACTAACAATTGTCACTATCAGATCTTCTAAAATGACTCGTCTCTTCCCCTCCCAAGATACCCTCCACGATGCATTCCAACCTGCCGTTCCCTTCGGTCGTCGCCCAGCTATTCCCCAATCAAACCCTGTGACTCCAAAACGGACCCCTCTCCAAGCCCGCACCGAGTTCTACACTATATGGTCGGCTGCCGATGATGCGAACAACAATGTCAATGCTTTAAGCGCGGAAGCTACAAAAGAACTCGAGAAAGCAAGCGCTGCGGCTCGAGCCAAGACTGGAACAATTGAACTTTACTCGGCCCAGTATTATGCAGCTTGCTCTTTTGGGGGTCTGCTTGCTTGTGTAAGTGATAAACCATTTCGGCGCCAACTCAAACTCAATGCCATAAAGGAGAGTGATCTAACGTCGACCAGGGTCTTACGCATAGTGCCGTCACACCTCTAGATCTGGTCAAATGTCGTCGTCAAGTCGACTCCAAGATGTACACTGGTAACTTCCAAGCCTGGGGTAAGATTGGTCGTGCTGAAGGACTCCGTGGTATCTTCACTGGCTGGGGCCCAACTTTCTTCGGATATAGCGCTCAAGGAGCTTTCAAGTATGGAGGATACGAGTACTTCAAGAAGTTCTACGCCGATCTTGCTGGGCCCGAGAAAGCCGCCAAGTACAAAACTGCTCTTTACCTTACCGCAAGTGCTTCTGCTGAATTCATTGCCGATATTGCTCTCTGCCCCTTTGAGTCCGTAAAGGTTCGAATGCAGACCACGATTCCACCATTCGCTAAAGGTACTTTCGACGGTCTTAGCCAAGTAACTAGCAAGGAAGGTTTCGCGGGCCTCTACAAGGGATTGTACCCTCTTTGGGGGCGTCAAATACCTTACACGATGATGAAATTCGCTTCTTTCGAGACTATTGTCGAGATGATCTATGCGCGTATGCCTGGCCAGAAGTCTGATTATGGCAAGGGTACTCAAACGGCTGTCTCTTTCACTGGTGGTTATCTTGCCGGTATTCTCTGTGCTATCGTCAGTCATCCTGCTGATGTTATGGTAAGTTCCATCTTGTGAAGCGTGATTCAACTAGATCTCATGAATGATAGGTCTCCAAACTGAACGCAAACCGTCAATCCGGGGAAGCTTTCGGTGCTGCTATAGGACGTATCTACAAGGACATAGGCTTTGCTGGACTCTGGAACGGTCTCCCGGTGCGCATAATAATGATAGGTACCGAATCCTGCCCTTCTACGCTGTCCTTGTCTTCTTTTTGGGAATGCTCACAATTATAATAGGTACATTGACTGGACTTCAATGGATGACATACGTGAGCATAAATGTCCTGGTTATGAGGTTTTATACTGACAAACTTCAGGATTACTTCAAGATTGTCATGGGATTCCCAACTACTGGTGGAGCGGCGCCTCCAGAGAAGAAGTAAACGTGGGACTGGATGTAAGTGATGAGTGTCACAATTTGTCAGAGCATCAATATAAGGGTTTTATTGGCCAAGACAACTACAAAGAGGAAAGCTCAGAGTATAGGAACAGTAAGATGGGATGGGAATAACATAACCTTAAAGGCACGGACTATGTACATAAGCGAGCCCCTAGCGCCTCAATCTCCTGAATCTATAACATGACAATGAGTATATTGACTAGCTAGGTACCTTATAAAACAACTGAAATTGGAAATAAAGACTTTCTCTCAGGTTAATTTGCACCAACTAATTCCTATAGTGTCTTACGGCCACCTCCAAAAAACGAAGAAGCTTCACGGTGGACAGGAAAGCCGGCACCAATCCATCATGTGCCATGTAGCGGACATTAAAAGTCAATAAGAATAAGTGGCGCCTTCTGTGTCCAGCAAGCTCAAGGGCTTATAATGGGTGGTCTTTTTTGTGCAGATGGCCTTAAATCACTATAGGAGCCAAGACCTCCTTACTACATGTATCACGTGCTTCACCTCGACAATCACCCCTATTTCTACTGCAAGTCCTCAAAGAGTACTTGACGAAACACTAGTAGCCTTCTAGAAGCCTTGAAATACCTAGTAGCACGCCGCCTGTAAGGTACAGTATTTCTGCAACGGACACTTTCAGACCCCACTGCTACTGTCATTGGCTAAGCACTTGGTTGAATATATGTTAGCATTACTATTGCTATTACCATATAAATACTTGTTCCTCAACCTTTTGCAAAGCATTACGCTACAAAAACTGACTGCGACTTGCAACAAAACTTGGGGCCCCTGCAAAAGTACTATAAAACTTTCCTTTGTACCTGGGCACGACTTGATCTACAGCAGTTAGTCGCGGGTAAGAGGCAATGATAGGCGAGGGGTTGACAAGATAACGACTTCTCTTATCTCTTGCAATGACATGACATAATAATGGATGGTGTGCATGGCATGGCATGGCATTGCAGATATCCCGCTGTTTAAAAAGGATGGATTTAAGTGTATACCTGAGGTTTACAGTATATACATCACCTCATATATTATTGCGTCATAATTTACTATTAATTGAGATCTTATTCAGATTGGTTTCTTCTCCGAGGGACATGTCAGGTACAAGTATTATTCATCCATCCACTTCTTGCTCTTTGACACACATCCAATTGTCACCCCCATATTGCCAGCCTTCCCGGAAAAACACAAGGTACGCCCATACTGCCAATCACACCCCCCCAATCTTGTATGGGAAAAATAGACGTGTCCCGTCATCAGTTGCATACTCCGTACCGATCGATTGCGGGACCAAAAGGGGCAATAGCGAGGCTGCCAAGGAAGCCTCTTTCAGCTCCCATGACCCCTCCACTGTGCATACCTATCATTCCGTCTTGTAAACATTTTCTAGTCTTTTCATTCTAACATTTCTCTTGCATACAAAAGATCCTCAAACAATCAAATCTCCTCATCCCATTCATCTCAAAGCTGCAATCATGAGCGCAAGCGGAAGTGCCAGAAATAGCACCGAGGTGAGCCATGGCCGTGGAGGTATGTATGCTCCTTCTCCACCTACTTTTTATCCATCGTCTCTGACATATGATTTCGTAGGCGCCGGAAACATTGGTCAAGATAGCACTCCGTATGCTTCCCCTACTATCGCCCTTCCAGATACAGATCTAACAATAGCCCAGCTACGGCGACGGAGAAATCGTTCGCGAAGGCGCAGTCGGTGATCACGGCGATGGAGCCTTCAGCAGCGGCCGAGGAGGAGCAGCCAACATCGGCTCCCCAGGTCTCAAAGCCACGGCACGAAAAGACGACATCGTTGTGCCAGAGATAGCGCTGCGACCGAGCTCGGAGAACGAGAACTTCCACGTCGGCAGAGGAGGCGAGGGAAACGTGCACACTGCTGCGCCAATTACACAGAAGCACCCGGAGGGATTGGCGGATAAGCTGAAGAACAAGCTGTTCAAGAAGAAGGTTGCGAAGAAGGAGGAAACCACGACTTAGGTGGATACATTGGTTAGAGAGGAGTGGTAATGGAAAGCAATGTTTGGGGAGGAGAGTGGATAATGGACTAAGGAGAGCTTGGATGGATTTGATACCACGCTTTTATGCGAAGTCTTTAACTTCACATTCTGCGATCTCCTGAGCTATAGAGAGTGGGGATAATAACCAACAATATACCCGGTATTTAAAAATGATCATTTGTCCAAGTAAGAAACCTTCTACATTCACGTTCCTGGACCAGAAGCCTACGGGTGGTGTGAACGGGAAGCAAGATAAACAATCACATTATGGCAATTCGATCCGACAGATCGCGTCGACTCTTGAGTAATTTCTGAACTCGATGGCTTCTTGAAAGGTGTAAAAACTTTAAACTTTCTATAAAGCCATTCCCAGACTTTTTGGCAAGCATGGTGTACAACTAGCGCGCGGTGCCTCTCGCGCGCGTACCGACGTACGGAAAGAGGAAGAGAAGGGGTTGATCGATCACGGCGCGTCACAAATAATCGTTCTCTGGCGAAAGCACACCTCAATTCTCGCCCTTTGATTCCATTCGACAGGTGCAACAATATTCACTCCCTCTTTGGCGCTTTCCCCCATCACGACAATCTGATTTCGACGAGCGCTGCTTGTGTTTTGTTGCGTGAACCCCCCCCCCCCGCCTCCTTCACTCCCAACTTTGCGACCGCCTCCACGGGCACTCCGCCTCTGCTCATTCACAATTCCTCCACAGAAAAGAGGCTCAGGTGTCTTCTCCTCAAGTTGATAGCTTTCCCTATACCCCAGCTTCTCCGAGCTAACGCGCGCGTTCTCTTCAATTTTGCTACGAACCCTCACACTTGGTTGTCCCCGGAAAGGCGCCATGGCACCCAAACATGGCCTCAACTCTCTGCAACCACCCGAAGACAATCACAAGCGCGCAAAGACCTCCTCGAATCCAGCATCGCGGAGTGCGACGCCTGCCGAACAAATCGGCGCCAAGGTCCCTTTTGTGGTACATTACCCGAACGTGAGCACGAAGAAGAAGCTCTCGAAGAAAGAGCAGGAGCTGGTTGACAATGCCGAGTTCCAGATCTCGCCTTTTGTTGCTAAGGGCAGGGCGAAGGAAGGAGAGCTGGATCAGCACTATACGGTTACGCCGAGTACTGAATGGGGCGAGATGAAGAAGTATAATAATTTCATAAGTGAGTGCTTGCTTCTGGCTAGGTTTGGCTTGGCTGGAGCAAATGCTAACGGGGAGCCATAGTTCAAGGAGATACTTATAAAAATAATCACTTCGTCTATGTACGGAGTGACGAGACGCCAAAGGAGATTGACGAGGAGAATCTGAAGGTATTTTGGGTGGCTAGGATATTGCAAGTTAGGGCGCAAAACGCACAGCATGTATATGCACTGGTATGGCGCTTCTCAATCACTTTATAAGGGCAGCTTATTGACAGAGTAGGTTGCGTGGATGTACTGGGCAGACGAATTGCCTCCTCCAAGAGTGAGAGCTCCAGATCAAGTATCGGCGTTAGGGGGGAAGCGGACATATCATGGCAAGCACGAGTTGATTGCGTCGAATTATATGGAGGTTCTGGATGTGCTTTCTTTCGCAGGCAAGGCAGAGGTGGTTGAATGGGGGGAAGAGGACGACAATATACAATCGAAGTTGTACTGGCGCCAAACATTCTGTCGCGAAACACAAGAACTTTCTGTAAATGCCTCATTCTCCTAATCTCTTCAAAGTATACTAATAATCCTACAGAAACTCCGAGAACATTGCGTTTGTAAAGGCCACTTTAACCCCGAAGTTTCCATGTTCATTTGCGACAACCCCTCCTGCAAAATCTGGCTACACAAAACATGTCTCATAAATGACATCCTCAGGAAGACATACACGAAGCTCGTGGGCACCGAACCCGAGATCAACGGCATCGCAAAACCAAACGGCAAGGGAGGGAAACTAAGCAAGAGCAAACCATTCGATGGTAAATTTTCAGCCAAGATCAAGGATCAGGGAGATAATCCTCCAACGATTCTCATTAAGGATTTAAGATCTGGTCAGAAGTCGAGGGAATGGGAGGAAAGCATCCCGTGTCCAAAGTGCGATACGATCTTACAATAGAACATCTCACCAGTATACGTTGTATCACATTTCCTCTACGATCCAGCACTAGAGTCACGGCAATCCTATTTTTTCAAGAGCAGATCGTAACGGAGGACCTTTGAGGCTATTTCATTGCCTATTTGTTTTTTCAGCTCTGTTTTGCGCTTGGCTAGGCGTTCGGACATGGAAATCCAGTAATTTGTTTCACTGCATATATTTTGTGTTTTTCCATCTACTCGACGCATGCATACATTTGTTTTTCGAAAGGGGATTGGGACAATCTGTGGGCTGTTTATAGCGAGCAAAGTTGGGGTTTGAGATTCTGGTATGTGGTAGGGATCAGAGGATGAGGATTAGAAGACAGGATCCTAGGTAATCTGCTATGGATGTAGTGGATGTAACATAGGGGTAAATGGTGTGATATGCCGTGATATGAGCTAGTATTACAGAAATGAAGAATAAATTACACATAATACTTGAGAGCCTTTCCTCCCGAGCTCCAGAGCATTCATCCATTTTCTTTGCAATACTTTGTAATTATCATAACTAATTAGCTTCAATAAATCCCACATACATATCACTGCCCCCTCTCCTGCTTCCTCCTCCAAATATCAACCAAAGCCTTAATCCCCTCTTCCTCTGACATACACAGCTTCTCCACCCCGCACGCAATCATCAAATTATCCACCAGTCCATCCTGCCCATCCACCTCCAAGAACTCCTCTACAGACCACCCTTGCTCGTCTCGCAAATGCCCATCGGTATGTCTCTCTACCTTATGCACGGCTTGTACTTTCTTGGTGTAACCGAGCTTTTCACCCCTTAGATAGCCTAATATATGCTTGCCTAATGCTGCGCCGGCACCCATTTCGTAGGCGGTGCCGACGTCCATGGATGGGCCGCGGAAGGGCGTCATCTGGCTTGGGGAATTAGTGTTTTGTTTTGTATGTTCCAGCTCGGGCGTGATCTATTTGAGTGAAATAAATGGATGGGTAGATGGATCGATGGAATAGATGAAGAAAATAGCAATTAGAATAGAAGCAATTATGTCTATCTGGCTTCAAGACCTTGGATAGATAGATATATAAAGGTAGAAATAAGTAGCAGTAGATAGGGGGAACGTGATTGCTTCCTTACATTCGCCAGTATCCCATCAGCAGACGCAATAAGCTTCATATTCGCAGTCCGGATCGCGTCCGCCATGGCATGGCTCCCCAGCTCAACGGACGAGATCTCGTTGTCGAGGGGAAACAGGCCGATGGCCCCATGCAGCGTGCAGAGGGCCTTGAGTTCAAGGCCGCGGGCAACGGCGTTGGGGTAGAAGACGTCGGGGCCGGCGAGGTATATTTTTGGCTTTGGGGTTTTTGGTGGGGCTGAGGTGGGGGTGGTTGATGAAGACATGGTGGATTGGGTTGCGTGGATGGGGACTTTGGGAAAGGAGCGTAAGTAAATGGTTCTTTAGTTGGGATATTAACTTGACTGACTTACTTGCTTATTTAGTTTCGTCGTGGTAAGGAGGCTTGTTAGATGGAGGAGAATGCCGTATCTTATATTATTGTGTAGAGGCAAAGATCTTGGAGAATGGTTACCTAGAAATGTCTGAGCTAGCTCTGCTTTGTCTTTGAATGGTCAACACAGTTATTCAGTCATGTGAAGGCATCGTGACCCTAGTCTTGCCGTTTCTACCGTATGGCAGTAAGCTTCTTTTGTAAGATCTGCACTACAAACATCTTCCGCTTCAATGAAAGTTGTATTTTCCTCATACAATTGTCGTTTACAATTCTCTTTCTCTACTTTTAATATTTGCACTACTGTTTCTCATGATATGCTTGCGTTTTCATCACCATATCCCCAGAAGGGAGAGTCATTCTGTGTTTACTTCTTGCGCATTGCATTCATTCGTCAAAGGCGTTCATCAGGAGATTGGCAAACGCCTGCATTCGTCACATTCCAAAGATAATAGACTTAGATGAGGCTTTAGATCCTCTGGAAACATATTAATCTATCCATAGTTGAGTAGTCTCACTTCTCATATCTGATCTATCCTCGAAAGCCTTTGTTATACTGCAAGCGGCTGTAGGATAGTTGAGCCTTTGACCTTTCTTGTATGATTCAGCGGAGAAGAGCAAACACAAAAACAAACGTCAAAATTGAATTGTAGCTGGGTTTGTGTGAATCGCAAACTGAGCTAGCATTGCCCAATTCTCTGAGTCGTCGCTCGTGTGGTTCCTTCCTCGCTCAAGTCTATTCAATATTACTATTACTCTGTTTCAAAATCCACTTCCACTTCCACGCTCACGATCTCTTCAATCACAAAACATACCTATATTACACTCTTTTATCCTTACCGCTGGGGTTCTCATCAAATTGATCTATACCTACACCCGAAAGTGTTGCACGTCTTGCCCGACATCCTATGTACAAAATGGAAAATGCTGGGGTGGTCGCTCTCATGCGCTCGCAACCGGTGAATCCAGTCGATCGAGAAGATTTTGAAATCCAAGTATCACCCGGTTACAAGGCCCCTTGTAGGATATATTACTCTTCAACGCACTCAGATCGCCGTCCTCCTAACCCCGGCTCTCCCCCTGTCAAGCCAATTGCCCCCAAAGCTTTACCAAAGACATCTCCAGAGAATTTGAACGCAGAGCAAGCCTTAGCCCGACATACTCTTGAGAAGCAATATAGAGGAAGCAAAACTCATTACGACACACTTCTCAAGACGTACCACGAAGACCGCGCGAAATGGGATGTGGCAAACCAAGCATACCAGGCAGCCATCCACCATGGCGAAGACTCTTCATCAGAAGAAGACGCCTCGTCAGAAGATCATCACACTCGGCCGGACCCCTTTTGCATATTCACACATGGCAAAAGTACCACCCTCGACGACCCACACGTGCGTTCTTTCTGCCTTGGCTTCGCACGTACTGCACCCATCTTGCTCTTCCAGGATTATAGAGATGAGATTCTCCGAGTCCAGACATTTCGCTCGCTCGCAAATAGCTTTGCAAGTGTGAAGGCATATTCTGGGAGGAGTCTTGGTGCTAGGAATGCAGCTCGAGCAACTGTCTTTTCGACGATTAAGCGAGTGATTCTGGTTACCTTTCCTCTCGTACGAGACCTAGATATCCGTCATTCAGACTTGCTGGCTTTGAGCGCTGATACGGATGTGCTCTTTATCATCGGCGACTCCGATGCCTTGGCTCCAGAGACACATCTGAAGGAGATTCGGCAAAAGATGATGGCGAGGTCTTGGTGGATTAGGCTTGTGGGGGCGGATCATCAGTTTAAACTCTGGGAAGGAAAGACTATAAGAGATGCCATTCTCAATATTGCTGGTCAAATGGCTGCCAAGGTAATTTTCATCATTCTGGTATTTATGATGGACAATTACTGACTTTGTGATCATCAAGTGGGCTGTCGAGGAAACTCATAACTCACAGCTGACGGAAATGACAATCCAGTGGAAGAAGGGCGACGATGGGGAGTTTGCTACTCATTGGACTCCGTGGTATGCGCCACCTCCTGACCCGCCAAGGCTAACCGCTGAAATTACGCTCAACATCTCGGGAGGTCACCTACCTAGTGGAGCTAGGAAGTTCACTTTTAATCTCCCCTCAAAACTGTGAGAGAAAGCCCGCGAGCGAGAGGTCGATCATAGAGTATCAAGTGGCATTGGATAGAGCCCCAGTCAAGCTGGACTTGGCTGGACTGGTTTTCATTACACTTGTTCACTCTTCTTGAGATCCTGAATCTTCTAGGTGCCCCTTTCTGTAGTCCATCGACCCACGCATCTTGAAGAATGCGTAGCAAGATGCCATTATTGGCACAGCTTAGATAGAAGGCATAGACTGAGCATGGACAAAGTAGACAAATATTTGCAGTACAGCGATGACACTCGCCGTGCCACTTGATTCTGTGTATACTTTAAAGCTTCTAAGAGCAGTTTGAGAGCAGAAATCCGGTTTATGTGGGACAGGACGTCAATCCAAAGCTCAGCTGGGAGACCTCCAATCCCACATCGTCTTATTCGAGTCCAAGAGATACCATTTGGGACTGTATATAAAGACAAGCCTCCCCTCGGAGTGTTCATCTTGTGTGTGATTTGGCAAAGGAAGTATGACTCCAATACAGTCATAAGGTAAGAGGACAGAAATTAAGAATGCGATGATTTGTTTTTGAGAGACTCCATTACCGTGCACTATACGGATTTGATGGAAATTGCTACTTAGCAAAGGTTAAAAGTTAGCAAACATATTGATGCTGAAGCAAGGTAAAATTGTTTGCACGAAGAAATACGAGTTGTGTCGTTTATAATAACTTTTATACCCCCCACTTTCCTGATTCGGCATACGGAGGCTATTCCGCATTAGTAGCTTCCCTACATCGTGAGCTCCATCCCACTGCTTGACATTTCATACATCTACCTCCCAAAGTTCCCAGCGGGCCAATTGAGTAAACCAGCATTCGAAATGCGATTCCCAACTCTATCATTGCTTCTACTAGCTCATCAAGCCCAAGCATTTCAAGGTCAACACCCTATTCATGAGCCCTCAATCTCCTCGACATCGACATCCCCACTCTTAAAGCTCCACAAAGGCCTTGTAGAACACGAATCGATCACAGGAAACGAGCACAACGTTGCAAAATACCTCATTTCCTACCTAAAAGACCAAAACTTCACTGTTGAATCCCAAGACGTCGGTCCTTGGAAAGGCTCAACGAACCCTAGGGAGAATGTATTTGCATACATTGGCAAGCAGCGGAAGACAAGAGTGTTAGTCTCATCGCATATCGATACCGTGCCGCCGTTTTGGCCATACGAAAGAAGAGGAGATGAGATCTGGGGACGAGGAACCGTTGACGCGAAGGGTAGCGTTGCTTCGCAAATAATTGCAGTAGAGGAGCTTTTGGCCGCGGGGACGCTTGAGGAAGGGGATGTGGCTCTACTATTTGTAGTGGGAGAAGAAGTCGGGGGAGATGGCATGAAAAAGGCAAATGATTTGGGTTTGAGTTGGGAGACTGCCATATTTGGTGAGCCGACGGAATTGAAGCTAGCTAGTGGGCATAAGGGTACTATGGGTTTGGAGATCGTGGCAAAGGGCAAAGCTGGCCATTCTGGATACCCTGAGCTGGGGAAGAGCGCAAATGCCATGCTGGTTCCCGCTCTGAATCTTTTGCTGAACGTCGAGTTACCATACAGTGAAAAGTATGGTAACACGACCTTGAATATCGGAACGATGGAAGGAGGCGTCGCAGCCAATGTCATTGCTGAGAATGCCGGTGCTAAAATAGCGATTAGACTTGCAGACGGAACGCCAGCTGTTATCGAGAAGATTATACTAGATACTCTTCTAAAGGCGGATGAAGAGTTGGATGTGTTTTTTAGTTCAGGGTATGGGCCAGTTTACATCGACAGTGATGTACCAGGTAAGATTATTCTCTCCACGCCAATTGAACTCTACTAACACCTCAAGGCTTTGATACCATTGTGGTAAATTATGGCACGGATATCCCTAACCTGGAGGGAGACCATAAGAAATATCTCTATGGCCCAGGGACGATCATGATGGCTCACAGTGATCACGAGCATCTCGAGGTCAAAGACCTAGAGAATGCTGTCAAGGGATACAAAGCTTTGATCGAGCATGCATTAAAATAGTGATAAACGTTTGACCGCATAGCTCATTATACGTATATATCTACAAACTATATCGTCAGTGATTACGAGCTAACAATTTCCGTAAGGTGCATGTGCACATCCAAACTGACATACAAAACAAACATGCAGGATATTAGCAAAGATCCAGAACCTCAAGTTCTCTCGAAAGGGGGCTCTATTAAACAGAAGGACCAACCTATTGGCTTTGTTTTTCTTTTTCTTTTTCTCCAGAGAGGGAGGAGAGGCGGGATATATTTGCTATCACACCTTGTAGCAGTACTTTTATCACACCTCTGTAAACACCGCCACAGATTACCAATTTACTTACCATTGCCACCTCGAGGATTTGCGCCAACTTTGGCTATATACCCAAATCTCTTATTTCGATTTATAGCTTTGATGTTATAACCGCTGCAAAATAAAAGAGACAGGTTCTTCTGCTCGGCACTGCTTTTCACGTTGTTTTCGGAATTCCGGAAGCCTCGCTGGAAGATTGCTTCCCCTCAAAAACCTTAAAGGCTGTCCTATCCTAGCTAGGATTTTTGCCAGTGAGGGCAGTCTAGTCCACCTGGTGGCTTATGGTTGCTGGAAGGTCCAGACGTACCTTTTTGGTATTTTTTGGCGTGGGAAAGTCCAGAGTACTGTATTGCCCCGAAAAGTTCTAAATGATTGAAATGTACCAGTTCCTAAGGATGGCTTGTCGGTAACAACTTCCTATCGTGTATGCAGACTACGCATTTGGTTTTCGTTATCTTGAGGCTCGGAGAGAATGGAAAGTTGACTTGGTATGTGTAGCGCTATCAAGTCTGGAAGTTGAGTGACAGTACGCACAGTCAAGAGCTCTTTAGTAGAAGGGTCCACTTTGGTTGAGGTCTTATGTTCAAGAGGTGTAAGACTGTACGTCCTTGCCTAGTGGGCGAGTCCTAGCCTCTTTGTTTGACCAATCTCACTCATCATATTGTTTTTGAACAGGAAAACCTGATACTAGCGTTGTTTTTAGATACTTAAGGTATATCGTCCTCCACCCTCTTCAAAACCCTAATCCTAGGTTCCATTCTTGGCCCAACCCACCACCCTCCAGTGACAGTCCTAACACCATCCCTTAACAAATTAAATGTCCCAAACTTACTCATCTCCTCAAGTAATAACCTCGCTTTCAAATCCTCCATACTCCTCCGTTCCTCTTCCCCAACTCTAACCGTATTCTTCACCTCCTCACCGTCAACAGCAGCCTGAACCTCCTCACTCCCCGGCGCCTCCACCTTCCCATCATGCTCAACCGTAATATTATTAGCAGCATAAACCCTCTCCATATTCTCGGAAAACGAACTCCCATCCCCAGGCCGCAAAATCTCAATCCCAGTATACGCATACACCGTATCCAGCACCTCCCACTTCCCAATCGCCTTCCCCGGCTCCTCCATCAACGCATAATCCATCTGCGCCCAGAATGCAGGATCCAGAAGCGTGGTCCCGTTTTCCGTTTTGTCGTAGTAGATAAATGTGTGCTTTCCGTTAAGGGTATATGGAGAGGGCAGTTGCTGGAAGCGGGTGATGCCTGTCATGCAGGAGAGGACGTCCATGTGGATGGTGATGTTTTGGGGGTTATTAGCGGTATGGTGCAGGATTGAGTGTACGGAGGTAAGCGCATCGCCGCCGGGATAGTTGAGTGAGGATATTAGGAGCATGCATGTTGATGCTACGAAGCTTCCTGCTATCGATGCTGCTAGCAAGGCAGAGCCTAGGATATAGAGCCAGCTTTTTGAGCGTCGCGTCCAGATGTAGGATGCTGGGAGTGCGGCTGCGGCTGTGAGGGCTGGGACGACGTAGATAATGAAGCGGGCTTCTTTGTGCGGTTGTAGGCTGTAGATGGCGATGTATAGCAATGATGGGACGGCTAGGTTCATTGTTGGATGTTGCGTTGCCGGGATGGAATGCGCGAGAGGGAGGAGGAGCAATATGAGCGGGTTTAGAAGTAGTTTTGGTAGAAGAGAGGCAAAGTAGTAGCTGAATGGTGATGTTCCCCAATCCGCTGACTTCCCCTGGATAGCGTTGTAGTAGAAGCCCCATAGCTCGGGCCAAAGAGGCTTTTGCCAGAAATAGGAGTCAATAGGTACCGAGATGACTAAAGCAACGAAAGCACTTATAATTCCTGCTGGTATGATACTCTTCAGCGAGATCTTTCTTTGAACGAGCAAGACCAATAGCTGGGTTGCAAGTAGCAGAGCAATCTCAGACCGGAAAACTACTCCGGCAAAGACGAACAGAAACATAGCCTTTTTCACCCCACTCGACTCCCTTTGGATCTTTTTAGATCCAATAAGAGGCAAAAGAGCATTGAATGCCAATGTAGCTAAGCCGGCTTAGTATAACATATCTCACTTCATAATCAGGATAACTCACTAAGTCCAAACGCGTACATATTCGGCAGCGTCCTACTCGCATAGAACAAGACATGAAACTGTCCTGCCATCAACAATATAAACCACCTGCCGACACCCCTCCCGAACTCTCCATCCAGCCCATGCTTAAACCTCAACAAAGAGTACGTATTGAAAAGTCCGAGTACAGCTCTCGCAATAAGCTGCGCATGTTGCCTTCCAATGACACTGAAAACAGGGCTAGAGAGCGCAGACAGGACCAGAGCACCGAAGAACGTCCTTGGCACAGCGCCAGGAAAATAAATATGGTCATAGGTGTCAGAAGTAACTTGGAAGCCGTAGGTGGAGATATCATGTGTCGCCTGGAGATTGAACGATTCTTCGACTTTGGTATAAGGGGCTATAACGAGGTGGAGCAGGATGAGGGTTGGGAGGACTAAAATGAGAACGGCATCTGACAAGTGTATCAGTATAAGCTTGAGAAGTCGTGTGAAGGAAAATAAAGGGAGAAGTATGTACCAATAGGCTTCATTGTGAATGAGGCTGGAGACACGTTGCTCCAGAGTGGTAGCCTCGACGCAAGCTTCAGCTTTTCGCTATGACATATGTTCTTTCTTTACAAATACAATATCCCGTATACTCACATAATCATAACCCCTACACGAAATTCACAGGAATTGAAAAGAAACCATAGGTCCGCCCAATATACAAAAGTAGAGTGCAAAAGGGATACAAACCTCCCAAGGCAAAGCCGCGTCGAACGAAATAGCCTCGCCTGGACCGTGCACACGCATCCCCAATCTGGCATCTTTGAACGTCCTCCTCCCCCATTGCGCCTCGCACTCCCACTCAACACCCTGCAGATCCAAGCCGCCAAGATGATGTTCTTCGCATTTGGAAATCTAATCTACAGTACAACCCCCGTCTTCCCCTCCCTCCTTTGCCCAACTAACTCTACTCCTCCAGTCTCCGTCCTCCTCATAAACGCCATAGCTGTGTTGTCTGAAGATCGATTTCTCGCGCGCGGTACGCACTCCACCCCTTCCGAAACGATTCTTGGGTCATGTACTGTACTGATGAAACGAATAGTGGGATGGTCGAATACAGTTGCTGAGCCCGCGTTTGGTGGTGGTAGTGGTGGTGCCGGGAGCGAGAGTGTTAAGAATAGGTTGATTGGGTTGATGACGAGTGTTAGGACTTTGATGAGGAGTAGGTTTTCTGATTTTCTTTTGGTTTCCAGGGGGCAATCGGGGGGAAAAGGGAGAGGAGGGGACAGACTGCTGGAGCCGGTTAACTTGAAAGATTTACTGATTTTCCGCAGTACCGTTAATAGGGATCAACGTGACGATTATACTGTATGAGCTGGCTTTGGGATAAGGGGAGACGAAGGAACAGGGTTTGAATGGAGGCGTGTAGGATACGGCAGGCATGCAGTCATGACGGACACGAGGCACACTGCTGAATAGATAGGAGGCGTGAAGTGCATCTGGCCTGGCGTTCAGGAGAAATCGATTATTGGTGCTGGTGGTGGCTACCTATGGGGATCTAAAAGCCTGGCATTGTATCAAAATAACCACAAGGCAAAATATCCAATACACAGTTGAAGAGAAAGAATGCCACCAAATCCCATTATATCCTCGCGCCGCACCATAAAGTAGTCCAATGTCACCATGCAAGTGTTCGGTCTGCTATACAAATCCATTTTGGTATCAATGGCCTCAATCCCCCGCATCCAAAACAACTCCCATGACAAAATAGTGGTATCTTCCGTAGACTTTTAATTGTATACTTGCCAAACCACATCAACCACCAATCCTATTTACCTTGTGTCTCGGGATGATATGTTTTTAAGACCTTTAGATCCTCGGAGCACACCATGAAATGTCAAAATCATAATACAAATCTCACTGGGCCTCGCCCTTCAGATGAGATTACTTTTCTTCCTTCCCAAGCCACTGAAGCTAAATCTGTCCTTTGTGGATTTCGAATGTTTCTCCGGCGTCTGTGGTCCTGAAGCCCCTTCGACTGCCGTATTGGTATCATCTGCGTGAGTCTTCGCTTCTCCATACTTGCTTCCCAAGAAGCCAAAGCTCTTTCGACTCATGCTCTTGCTTCCCTTGTGAGCCCGACTCAGGCCTCGCGCAAAGCCTTTTTCGGCGTGGCCATTCTCTTTTCCTGTTTCGCTAGTTGATGCGGAGGAATCGACTTCGCGCTTTCTCCGCTCTTCTTCTTCTGCCGCCGAGTGCTTACTTGCCGCTAGCGCCTTCCTGACTTCTGCGTCTTGGGACTTGAGCAAATCTTTTCTTGTTTGCATGGCCTCTTTTCTCTTTTGTTCTTCTGCCTTTTGCTTTTCTTTCTCTGCGACTTTCCTCGACTTCTCCGCTTCCTTTAGCTCCTTCTTCTCACGTTCCTTTGCCTCTTTGGTCTTAACCCTTGCTGCATCAAGAATAGGCACTTGAGGTGAAGCTGCCGAGGGAAGTATTCGAGGAATTGTGTGGTTTGACATAGGTAACGGCGAGGATACTGCATGATCGAGCGATACGAACTCTTTAGTCTCTTCTGGGCTAGAAGCAAAGGCCGGCTTGGAGACGGAAGCAGGGTAAGTACCATTCGGTTGAGGGTGGCCATTAGCAGTCTCTTGTTGTTTAGTTGCGCTGACAACCTCGGTGGGGCCCTCGGCTTCCATTTCCCGTCGCATAGCTTCCACTGTTGTTTCTTGATAGAAGAGGACGTAGGCACAAGCCTGTCCGGGTTTGTCTCCAAAGAAATTCCGCACATAGGACTTATCAACTGGCTCGACCATCTCGTCGTCGAATAGTAACCAGCCCCTGTCTTGTGTTTTGATGACCGAGACATAGTGGCCGTGGTAAGCATTTCCACCAATATGCACAACCACAGCATAGAGCTCGTAAAGTCGATCTGGATCCTCGGCATCGTCTGTTGTATTAAACATCCGGAGGTGGTACGGATAAACTACTCGGTGAAACAACTTCTGCAGCCGGGTCATATCCTCGGTATATTTGAATCTCTTCAGGTGCAGAGCGAGAATCTTTGGTAACCGCTTGATTTTCATACGCTTCTCTGCTTCTTGAAGACCTCCACAGTTATCGCAGTGGAACTTGTTCCTCTCGCAAAGCATTTCCTCAGCCGAAAATTTCCGTAAGCACGAAGTGACTGACGAGTGCTCTTCCAAGTCGATTGATAGATCCAAAAAGGTCTCATCTCGTTGTGACGCCGTTTCACAGGTTAGACACTTGGTTTCCGAGGTCAATACTCCTTCAAATATATCATGAACCCATCCTGTTCCTGGAGACCTTGTCCCGGAACCCATTCCCATTGCAGTAGCGGCTGATGTTACTGCAGCCTTCATAGATAGTGCTAAATTGTGGTCATCCCGAGGAGGTTCTAGCTCCTTCAGCCTATGGGAGTTTGCTTCGACGTTCGATATAACGGCGTTAAGAACCAATCCATAGAACTCATGAGCATCTTGGTGCATCGAAGTCCGGAACATCTCATTATCGCGCTTGAAAATCTCTAGAAACCTTTGAGGACTCAAAACCCCTGTTCGTGAATTATTCGCAATAAGAGCCATGAATATATCCTTCAAAGCTGTAAAAGTAGATTCCTCCATGCCATACGAGCTCGCATTCTCATATGTCAGTTCCAGTATTGGTCCTGCAAGCATAGCATGCTTCTTTTTGTATTCTGGCGAGTCTGGTTTATCCTCCGGCTTCTGTCCCGCCTGCGCGGGTACTGCCTGACCTGCATTTACGGCTGCTCGTCTCTTCATTGCCTCAGCCGCGGATATACCCTTGGGTTTGCCTGTTGGCGATACTGCCGCTCCATTCTGTATCGGTGCTCTTATTGGAGTGACAATAGGTGGATGTCCGTTGGGCGTATCGTAAGGTGAGTGTGGGGGGTATTTGACGACATGTTCTCGGAATGGAACGGAGTAGTATAAGGCTTGGACTATTGAGTTGCAATAACTGTAAAAGTTAGCATATTAGACCTGAAAGCATGCGATTCATCAAACCATGTGTTCCCAAACTATATAGCATGTCAGTAAGGGTCGATTAGAAAATCCAGGGTCAGCGTACATTCTCCATTCCGTAGAATTTATCACTTCCATCATTTCGTATGGGTCCCGCATGTTGTAACATCTTCACTAGAGGAGTGATTTCCGGTTCAGGCTCCGCATCTTTCTTGCTTTTTGAAGGGGAGGTAACGCCTGGGCTCATGGCTCCCTATTAGATAGTATCGCGTTAGTGAAGCAATTACTTGGATCATATCTCCAGAAGGATTTCAAATCAAGAACCAATACATCCAAACATGTAATAGGAGACTATACTGACAGATGCTGACCCTCCCCATTTCTTGATGCCAAAAAGGCCTGACATGGCGTCGAGTGTTGGCGCTCCTCGTGCGCTCGATGTTCTATGCTGCTTTGTATGCGCCGCAATGGCGGACGACGCAATCTAGACGGGGTTGAGCTCGAATCTTGATCATTCGTAGTCGCTGATGTGGATTTCAAGAGGTCGGTAATAGTATAGACTCGGCGAGAAGTGAAGCAGATTGGAAATTGGATCTTGGCTTCCTCCAGCGAGCTGAGGATGTTTCGTCGAGACGTAGGGATGTGGCGTAGGCGGGGAACCTCGTGGCCTGTATCTACCTTGTAATAAGCTGTCCTATGGCGATTCCAATTCACACGGCTTTGACCGTCCTAAGGTAATCCGAGTACATTGGTGATAGAATTCGAGGGAGATAAATCGAATTGCTGTACTGCAGTGTGCTGCACTGCACAGTGCGAAGCAGAAGGCGTAGGTGAGTGAAGTGAAGAAGGCGCGGTAAGAGAGAGTAAGTAAGTAAGTAAGTAGAGTGCGGCTTCCTCTAAGGTTGGCACGCTCGTTCCCGCAGCTTGGCCGCGGAAGGTAAGTCACTTTCCACCTGCAGAATAGGGCCAACCAACATACCCTCCGTGGACAACAACCCTACCACGAGGTCACCACTACACTACCCCTCGCCCACGCCTACTACTACATACAGTACAAGTGCATCACCAGATTGTCTGGTCGAGCCGATGTTTAGGTACCTACCCTACCTGGACCTAGACCTACAGTAGGACCACCCGCCCGGAAAAGCACAGCTTGCAGATCTGTTTCACCCGTCGCCGTTGGGTGGGATCTTCTGTCGACTTTCTAGAAATGCGGCAGAAGTGAAAGAAAGACCTCTCCTCTCTCAGCAAAGTACGAATTTTATACGCATTGCATACACTACTGCAAATACCTCAAAACCTCAACGTCCATGCATCGGTTGCATCTCACCCTCCAAACATCGCATCCTACATCCTGGGCTAGGCTAGCTAGGCTAAATATTTGCTGGCCTATCTCTGGCCCGCGAATGACCTGATTCTGTCCCAGAGAAAGGGATGTTTATTCGCAGGGCCAGGCCGACGCACCACCCGATCATACGGAGTACTGCCATGAGGGCAAGGGATTGTGGGGTCAAGAGGGGTGAGACGAACATGCGATGCGACTAGAGTAATAATAGCCGCTTCGATATTGCTGCACTCGCATATTTAGAATGAGATGATTCGATGCTATTGGGGAAGATGCGCAGTTCTCATACCCCTTCAGATACAGTAGAACCTTTCTCTCCATCCACTATGACGAAAACCCGATGCATGAACGGGATGCCAAGCTAGAGGACCTCCTATCAGGCGTCTTTTGGCTGCAACCCCCCCATAGCAAGGCTGCATCATCGGCCCGGATTGTCTATGAGTATATTTGAGAGAGTAGGCGACAACTCGGATTAGAAGAGTTGGAATTGGACCTCCTGACTCTACGTCTGCATCAATGTGCATGATTCAAGTCGGCTGGCCTTTTATGTCCATTGTTCTACGAGTATGGCGCTTTGTTGGGGCTCGAACTTGGTGCAAGCAGTCTGTCTCCTGCCTACTCTAGTCCAGCTACGAGTTGCTGCATCACATCTAGTTCGCCAATAGATCAACACTCGGTCTTCAAAGTTCTGATCCTCTCCGACGTCTCCGTTCTTCTGGCTAACATTGGCCTTGACCGAGCATCTCTTTACCAAACCCCACCTATGGACTTCGGGTGTAGCTGGCTCCGTTCCCGATACACTGGCTCCTTGCCAGCATCAATTTTCCCAACAGCTGCACTACATCCCAGCCTGCTGCAAAACAGGGAGCACAGAAACCAGCATCTGCAGGCTAAATGGTAGGTTGTGCGTGACTTTTGTTACTGAGAAAAATTCTATATTCTGTCGCACTTGTAGACCATCTTTGAAACGTTGAAGATGAAGATCAGTCATAGCTTCCTTCTAGCGATACCGGCCTGTCAAGCACATGGCTTGCGATCGCCGGTTCCAGGGGCCTGGGCACCGGGACCCCAGCAAGCTAAGGAATGTGGGGTAAGGTTTCGAATCAGGCTCACTTCTTTTTCAAAGAGGAATTCCTTTTGCTTCTTTTCAACTCACACTCGCAGATGTACATACTGTGAGATTATGATGCGTTGCATCACATCTCTAATTCTGTATCTCTGTAACTTTCTGCGGCAAGAGCCAACCACCCGAATCCTCATCCGATTCCAATTGGACTTTTTATTATAGCCCTTGTTCATACTTCAGCTTGATACATTTTCTCCAGGACTCTTGGAGTTCATCTCTGCTTCATCAGAACTTCTATCCTCGTTTGAGACTTTCCTATTCAGCTAGCACTGCTTATCGAGACAAGCGATGTCAGAGAGTGAGAGTGAGTCAGTGCTTCTTGCTATCGATTAGCCTTCGCTTTGTAATTCTCCTATGCTGCTACACCCCGCAACATATGCGGCTAGAGTGATCTAGGCAATGGAGACTTTCACGGGTTAATCTAGCTCAGTGAAGATGACCGAAACCAAGGTCGAAGCAGAACAATTATTGGGGCCCCAATTATTACGTACAATTATCCCCTCTTCACATTTTAGCAACATGTATAGGTCATTTCTTTCCACTCGTATCATTGGAAAGCGTTTACGTGGTCACGACACCAATTCTCAATGATATCGCTTGCTGAATCTATGAGTGTCTAGTCATGTTGTTGTCAGTCACACTTTCTTCGCATACTACAAGCTACTATTAGATGATTGTTTTCTCGAAGCATGATTTCAGTGCTCCAGCGTCGCACTCGCAGTCTTCTTCTACACAAGTGACAGTCTAGTGAATGTGCAAGAGCGCTCACTTGTACTGTTGCATTCTGAGGAAGGCTAAGGTGAACACGAAGGTGCCTACGGCCATTCACCATTTTCTGTACATGTTGGATTCAGAAAACCTTGTTATTACCGAAAAGGAGAGAGCACCACAAGAACGTCTATATAATTCCCACTCACTCCACAAATGAAGAACTTTTCCCTCCTTTCCATTATATCCCACACACTTACCAATACCCAACATGTCTACTTCACAGACACTTTCAGAGATGTACCCTCCCTCAGTCCGGCCCGGCACTGGAATTCCTCTTGCAGACTTCGTCCGCGGTATGACCTACAATGCCTCCTTTGTATCCGATTACGCATCCCAATCCCATTGCTCATCACCTCCCTCTATTTCTAGTGCTTCCATCCACTCGTCATCAACAGCACCACCAGACATTATGACAGCCTCTCTACCATCCCCATATGCCTCTGTCGTTTCAAACGCCGGCAATGCTTCTCTTCCGCCTGTATATGTCTCAAACACCACCTCACCCCCTTCGTATAGGCAACTAAGTTATGCCCCACCAGGCTACGCAACGCTGGACTCTAATTACCAGATCCAGAGAATGGATCAAGCACCAAGCTCCGCCCAGTTCCAGTTCCGAGGTGGTGTTCCGTTCCAACAACAGCCCTTTATTCCTGCTGGTTATACAACCTTCGGACAGCATCCTAACAGCCAATATGGGCACCCATCCTCTCAACAAACCCATCCCCAAGCAAGCCAGCCTTTTGCATACGTACAGACGCAAGGTCAACAGCGTAGCATACAGTATCAATACCCACTACAGCAGCAGCAAGTAGTGTATACACCGCAAGCTCTTGCATCCCAACCATACTCTCTAACCCCTCAAATCCGATCCTTGAACCCTTACGGCCAAATTCAAAGCTCTCCCAACCCCGGTCAACCCGCGGTCTTCTTGCGGCGGGTCGTGGAAGAGGATTCTTCAGAAGAGGGTGAGAATCCACCGCAGCGGACGAGTGGTTTGCCGTTCAGGGGTGTTAGATATCACATTGGAGGTCGGTAGGATATGAATATAGGGATGTATATATCAAGTGTTGTATGCAGAGAAAGGGGTGGGTTGAAGAGATATCCCCATAGAAGGAGTTTGAGGACTTATGTAGGGTAGCGTTCGTAAGGAACTAATCAATCAATCATGGTTTTGGACTGAATGCGCATGTTTTGAATCATGATCTTTTGAGGTCGAGTGCAGCAACAATACCTAGTCACCCAGTGGTGTATGATGAAGAACAGCAAGCAATACTCGTGTGTATCATGGAATGATTATAAGAGAAAGAGCGTGCCGCATGGTCGAGAGTCAGAAAACGAAAGTACTCCACGCCTACAAAAGGATTCTCTTATTGCAGAAACATCTATGAGTTTGTACAGACACAGCTAGCAAACTATCAGCAATAATAGTCACAATACCCCTAGATATATACCAACCATACGCCCATCCCCTCGCAAGCTCAAGCTCAAAATATTCCATCCAACACAGGTAGCTGAAAGCGTGCTTGGAAATCCTGCTGTTGTCCCCGGGCTGGGCTGGGCGCCATATGCCACTACTGTACCATCGATGACCTTCCGAGTGGCCTCTTCTTCCATCACTCGAAACATCCTCAGCCAACTCAGTACCTGCCCAAAGCCAAAATACAACGATTCTTTTCAAGTAACCAGCATATAGCGCGATGCGAGTCGATATGGAAACGAAGTTCGGGTTCCGGCTACATAAGACCGCTCGCTAATCTCGATCTTGAATTTGAGTTGAGGAATGGACGGACATGGGCCGGGGGAATAAATGTGATAATAGATGTGTTTAAACGTGATGCGGGTTGCAGGATAAGACGGTATTTTGGTACGGGTGTTGTAATCTTCGGTGACCAGGGTGGCAGCTCATGCTCAATAGGGTAGAAAAGAAGGCATCTATTGAGCTGAGGCGGGATGGACGTTCGTTTGCGAATCGCCTTGAAGACGGAAGATGAGGCTTTTATACGGGGCTAGGGAGATGAGCTATTAGAAAATACCATCGAGGCGAAAACTCAAGCCCATTTCACATATTGGTCTTTTATATACAATCAAAAGACGTATATTTCTGGGGGATAGTTGAGGTGCCTTTGGTTAGGAGGATCTTGCAAAACACCGAGCAAGTCACAAGTGTGTGTCTGGGCGAGATTGAAGGGACCCCCTTATTCTGAAATTGAAAGTTTTTGAGACAAGCAAAAGATTGAAGATACTATAGAATGACTCCTCACCGGTGTAAACTAATAGTGAGACAACTAATAAGCGTAACCAGGATGCTTGCATGTAATAGATAATATTGATATTCCTAAAGGAACCCCTAGGGTTGTGAGGTTAATCACGACATTTCAAAAATGCGATACTGGTGAATTTCAAATTCGGCGATCGCCCAAGCAGTGTGATCGTAAAGGTTATGTCGAATGAGGCCACAAAAGGACCCGAGTGAGATCCATCACATGCGCGTGATAGCCAAAAGGCGCTCGGGGGAGATGGGGATAAGTGGTCTCAAAGAATGACTGAGTGATCAAAGTGTAAATGAAGCTTGCTGACTAGATCATTGAGGTTGAACCGAAGTCATCATGCTGCCCCACTCTCCTCTTCCCTTTGAATTGTCCCTTCGCATCGCGGAAGCTTTGATCATCGTCACTCTCATCGATTTGGGGAGTGAAGCGGAGCTTGAAGAGGTTGGAAGGCTTAAAGGTATTGTTAAAGATTGATTATAGCAAAGCCTGAGAAATATGCGTATAGTGGTTCCAGAAGGAGATGACTTCAACACCTACCACGTGGTCGCGACGACGAGCTTGGAACTCACGTTCCTGCTCCTAGTTCTCGTCCGCCAAGCGCTGTAGTTGACCCCCTTTCGGCTATTGCGAACAGTTCAGCATTTTGTCCAGAGGAGAATAAAGAAGCTAATTATGAGTGAGATTCATCAGACCTAGTTGTGAGTGAAATAGAAGCCGGGGAAGTGAGGGCTTCTGAAGGCGTAGCTCTTTTAGAAACCATTGCGGTAAAATATTAGGCACCGGGGCCAATATTCAAAAAGCGACGATACAATGAATGCTGAATGCTTGGATGGCCACTGCAGTATATTATAAGGCGTGCTTATATACTTAGGTAGTTCTCCACCCGTTGTCAGTGTAATCGCCGAACCACTCTTTAAAATCGTCTCAAGCCATGGCCTCAAGTTTGACAGATAATAACCAATCCGGCGTCGCGTACGAATACCTGGTACTACATGAACAATAGCAAGCTTTAAAGATATCGCGGTTCAAAGCTGCAATGTGTTATTGAACTGGAGGAGAAAGATACATCGGTTCCAAAGCTCTCGATAAATACTTCCCGGGGGGGGGGAATAAAACAAAGCCAAGATAAAACACCACTATTGATTACAAAGCATTAGAAGATTCAAAGAGACTTATATAGACTGCTGATATTGTCTACCTTGCGTTTGTGCTAAGGAACGAGAATGGGGGACGACGGCTCGGAGTGGACAATTTCATGTACGCGAAGATGATGATCTCTTAAAGACGAATGCGATACTCGGTGTAAGTGTTTGTTAGAGCGTGGACTGAAAGCTGTCTTGTTCTTGAAGAGAAGCGGGTGTATCTTGAGGATGGAAATGGTCAGAGAATTTACCTCGAGACCAAGCCTGCAGATTGGCGCCTTGAAAGACGCCAGAGTCTTCAGAACCAGGAGAGCATGGAATGAATAATTCTAAAGGCTTTAGAACTTTCAAACTCATTTGGGACACCCGAGATGTCTCCGACACTGTAATAAGATGCTATACTAGCAAGACGATGGGGTTGAAAGCGTACATAGAAGGATAGCCTACTTGGAAAGTGTCCAAATGATAATCTGATTCTGTACTGCTTGGATGTGTGCTTTGGATACTAATTCCCCTTAATTTGAGAGTGACATGGTTATTTGGGACCATGTGAGCGGTAGTCCGGCGTTCCGAACTTGGGACTACATGATGAATGCAACAGGAAGCATACATCCTACCCACCACCATGGCCATTCTTTAGCAACTATACCACATGTCATTTCAGATATAGGATACCCATAGCCTATCCTTCGAGCGCTTAAGGGTCATTCCGTATGTACAGTAGAGACTGCAGGAGGGCCGACGCCAGGTGGTAACTGCTAGCTCTACTTGGAGCGATTGATAAGCCCGACGATCTTGATTTCGGAGGTCATACATATATTGACACCCCCCTCCTTCATGCTCTTGCAAGAGGAATTTTGAGCCTATCTTGGGACACATCTGATGACGCCAGGTCGATCTGAATGGCTGCAAGCCCAAGCTTTCTCCACGCACTGCGCATGATATAGCCGACGGTACGAACCTTACGCAGCTGAAAATCCCTGAAACAAGGAGTGCATAGAAGAGGCATTACTTGCAGTTTTTCTAAACCATATGATGATGCTATACTCAATTATTAATCTCGTACCAGGAAAATGCTCATTTTCAAGACCAAGAGTCTGCATCTTGCACACGGAACACAAATCTCCTATACATATAGGCTCAAAATGTGGGGGCGTGGCGTGGCACAAACAGGCTGATCACACAGAAGCTCTGTGACGCTGCAGCAGAAATGTTTCAGAAGCTTCTAGAGAACTGGCAAACGACTGAGATGGGTAAACTCGGGCGACCCGGACGGTTATGACTTGCATATACAGTACTGTATGCACTTGCTGCAGCGGTGCTGCATGCACGACTTTATTAAACGCTCGTGTCCCGATATCGTACTGTAGTAGATACGAAGTAGAGAGTTCTATTGTTACCACTCTGTTCCTGCATGTTTGGAACTCCGATATTGCAATAGTCTTGTGCCTGAACCTGTATGCCATCATACGAAGAAATAGGTCCAGTACCAGTATCGTAGGATTAGGTTCTTATAGGTCGAGCTTTGTTACAGTAACATCCTGGCCGTTGGAGGGAAGACGGGGGGGTCATTCTTGCGCCGCAGATGGGACCGTGTCCACGGCTGGACTGGCGAAAGAGATGATTTCTTACTGTATTGAAAAGAGCACGGAGAGGAAAGGAGATCAATGTCTTCATGCCCCCCTACTAGCTGTTATGTTGGAGCCCCTCTATTGTATTGCGGAGATTAAATGCGAAATTGTTTGCATGTTGCTGTGTGTTTTCAATGCTGCTGCTCTGCTGTACCGAAGGAAGAGCCGATGCAAAGTAACCTTTAATCGCCGTAAAACTTCCCACTCTGGTTGCACCTGCATGGCATCGCATCGGCGAGCGGCAACAAAGAGGGGGAGATGAGGGGAGAGAGGACAGGGAGGACGAGGGCGAGGGCGAGGTGTAGGTAGGTGGTATTGAAATAGCTTCTAGAAGGACTTGAAAAGCTTCTACATCGGCAATCGTTGCTGCCCTGAAAACTGATCGCAAGGTACTCCCCTCTCCGTAAGCACTGGTGTAAGAGCCAACCAATAGTCTCTTCGGCGCCTCAACCTGCCTTATCCTATTCCTTACACGACTTTGGTTGCACTGCGTGCCTCCATCTCCATCGTAGTAAGGTAGGTACTCGATGGCCTCCAGGCTTTGTGCAGTCGGGCATCTGCATCCACGAGACTGAATGCTGCGATATGCAGATGCACCTGGTTACTTTCATACCTACACCTACCTTACTCACCCTTGCCTTGATGCTTTGCTCCCCCTATTCCGTCACCATCCGTTCCAAGTGCTGTACTGGCTTTTGCCAATAACACACTGCAATGCGATGCTCTGCTCCCATCGAGACACATCTGGCAGGGAGCAGCAGAAGCTGCAGCTATGGAAACAAGTTGGGATCGGGTTGGAGTAAGACAAACGGGGGAGTTAAGGGTGGAGGTGGGTTGTGGTGGCTACTTGCAGTACAGCAGCGATCCTTGGGACGGCTCGCACTGGAGGCGTTCTGCGCATGGGTGACCCCTTTCCAAATGAGCCCGAACTGCTGGACTGGAGTCGGTCGGGCGCCCCTCCTTGCAAATTGCAGAGGAGAGGTCTGAGAACCGACTGTATAACTACCTTACGACTACGACTACTTCAAGTACAGTACGGTACTCTATTGCTCAGTAACTCTCCCTCTTCGCCGCAACTCTGTGGTCCCTCCTAACGCATCTCGTACAAACAAAGCACAGTAAATCTATTGAGACGCTCTTATTCGTGTTCTTATTCTTACAGTATTCTTATCCCGATATCCTCCCACTACTGAAACACCGCCTGCCAACAGTCCGTCTCCTGCAACGAGCTTCACCAATCCGATATAAAACCTTCCGTACTGACAACACTCCCTCACACGACAGCATAATGGCGGAGAAGCCTTCTGTGCTCATAATTGGTGGACTGGGTTTCGTTGGGCGTTATCTGGCACTGCATATCCAGAATAATGATTTGGCATCAGAGCTGCGGATTGTGGACAAGGTAAGGCCATGCAGAGGACCAAGATGTTTGCTTTTCCCCCCAACTCACAGCGCATGCAGTTGCTACCAGAGCTGGCATGGCTAGCCCCAGAGTTCTCAGAAGCATGCTCAAAGGACAAGTTTATACAAGCAGATGCGAGTAAAGAACGTATGTGCACTCCACTGCTTGTTTTCCCTCGGCCTGCTTGTTTCACACTCGTGGACCTCGCGACGGTATACCTTCGTACCCAACTAGAAGCTAACTATAGCTTACCAACAGAATCTCTGCCCCGCATTTTCGACCGCGCCGAAGGCAAGCAATGGGACTATGTTTTCAACTGTGGAGGAGAAACAAGACATTCGCAGGAGGATGAGGTTTACAAGGTGCGCTCGCTTGCACTGAGTGTAGTATTGGGAAAGGAAGCTGCCAGGCGGCATGTCAAGGCGTATGTGGAGTTGAGCACGGGTATGATCTACAAGCCAGATTCGTCGCCAAGCAAGGAAAGCGACAAGTTAAAACCGTGGAGCAAGATTGCGGTATTCAAGCTCCAGGCAGAGGAGGCTCTGGCAAAAATCGAGGGGTGAGTAAGCCCTCGCTTGGAGGGAATAGCAGAAACTAAATTCCTCATTTACAGACTCAACCTCATAATCGTCCGACTCGCCAACGTATACGGTAACTACGATTCTGGAATCGTCGGTACGGCTCTCTCTCTGGCTTGCGTTTACAAAAGCTTAGGAGAGGATATGAAGTGGCTCTGGACCAAGGACCTCAGTGTGAATACAGTCCATATATCAGACGCTGTCCGCGCGCTTTTTGATATTGCAGACTGGTATTCAGTCAAGGGCAAGCCTAATTGGGATCCTGCTTCCATGGGCAAAGTCCCCATCTTCAACATTGTGGACGATGGGCAAACATCTCAAGGCACTATGGCGGCGATCATTGCGCAAATATTTGGGATCAAGACCGGATTTCAAGGACAGCTAATAAGTACATTTGCAAGGTTGCATTTGGACCGCGTGGTGGACGATATCAATGACGACGTCCTTGGGCCCTGGGCCGATTTACTGGAAGACGCCGGTATCACGAGACCAGGTCCATTAACGCCCTTTATGGAAGCGGAGCTGTTGAAGGATACGGCTCTGAGTATGGATGGCAGCAGGCTGAAGAAAGTGGTTGGTTTCACATACACACGGCCTAAGATCCTCGCGGACACAATACAGGAGATGATAGACAGCTATGTTCGGATTGGATGGTGGCCATTAGTGACCGAGTAAAACGGATTGTCAGTACTTTTGAGCGACCTTTCATACGAATAATTCAACGAATGGACATACATCCCAGGACCGAAACCAAACGATTAACGATGACGAGCAACGGACGCGATCAGATTGATACCAGTCTTTTTACATTTGCCTAATTGCGAAAAATACATTTTTCCGTTTTCCTTTTTCTTGTATTGTACTGCATTGCAAAGGTCAAGGGCTGCACATGTATACAAGGTCTACCCAATTTTGTCTCTTCCTCCATGTATCAATAGGACTTATATGTCGATCACGATTCTTTAATAGCACTTTCGTTCTCATGTCACATTACAATAATAAGACCTCTCTTCAACTGCCAAGTTCGCATCTACTTTAAAAGCGGCTAAAAGTATACCAGATCTCAAATGATCGCCCACTTTGCTCAAGCGTCGAATTTGACTTTGGCTTACTCCTGCACCTTCGTATAGACTAACCAGTGACAGTTCCCAAATAATCCCAGATCTGCCACCCACCTATCCATCCATCGAGCTCCGTCCCAGTCCTCCGGAACCATGCCATGGGCCTGGATTAAACCAGATAATTAGCGCAGTCATTCTGCAGTTCTGTGCGGTTCTGCATTATCTATCACGCACAGGGCTGTAGGGCTAATGGCACCTTCCGCATCCGTTCCGCTCCCACGTTTCCGCGGCCCCTCCCGCTCCTCCAGAGTGCAGGATTTCTTCGAAAGTGGGATGGAGCAGTTCGTGGGGCGGGATCGGGCGTCTTATGCAAGTTTCAGCTGAGCAGTGAGCACACACGTTTGGGATCGGGCCGCGGGTTGGATATGGCGATTGGCGATTGGCGTTGGGAAGTTTGGAACGCTTTCCTTTCGTTCGGGAAACCTTCAGGGTGGGGTGACGAGCAAAGGGGTGCGTGCCGTGCCGGCTTTAAAGTACCTCCCTCAGTAAAGTAGGGCGATATAATAACGGAACTACAGGGTGCTGCAATAAATCTGCAATTTTTCTGGGTATAGTTTCACTGATAAACGCTAGTAAAACGTCGATCCTACAGCCTTTTATGGGCCTTTTATGGGCCTTTTATGGGCCTTTTATGCATGGTTTTGTACCCCCTATAACTCTAGTGATCCCAAGCCTAAAGCTATGCTTTTCAGTTCACTTCCTCTTATTTTTAACGTATATCACGATCCTTTTATTTTTAACGTATATTACTATCCTCTTATTTTTAACGTATATTAATATTACTCTACACTCAAAATGCCTTATCCTATGACCTCGCCAGCGAGTCCCTCCCTCCCTAGAACTAGGCACCGCAACCCTGGATTTGCCCGTTTTCAGGGCATTAATCCACTATGCCAGCCAGAAGGAGGTTATTTATAGATGGTTGCTTCTAGAGAGGCTGCACCATTTATAATTCTTGAGGATCCTGAGATTATTAATCTCACTGCATCGCCTTCACCTTCACCTCCACCACCTTCTCGCCCATAGACACCTCCCCTCCAAATGATCGATTTGACGGGCTTAAATCACTAGATGAGCCATGATGATCGCGTGAAAGCTAAGGCCTGGAGGCAGTACGAAAAGACCCCTAGAGGGAGACATCCTATTCAGTATTATATCATTGCAAGGCGCTTAGGATGCCATACTTCAACAGTTCAGCGAAATGCCCACATCTTTGGAACACCACAGCATAAGAGCCCTGGGCGCCCATCTCTTCTCTCTACAGCGCAGAAAAAACGGCTTCTGGATGCCCTCAAATTTGGTGGTTCCCGTACGCGTAGAATGACCTACCGCGAGCTAGCTTATAACTGTGGCATCCCATTATCTGAGGCTACTATTTAACGCTTCCTGAAATCGGGATACCGCCGCTGCAAGGCTCTTAAGAGGCCTTGGATTAATGATATCATAAGAGCAAGGCGCCTCGCTTTTTGTGAACCAAAACGGCATTGGACATATGAGGATTAGTGTCACGTTACTTTCAGTGATAAGTGCCAGGCTTAAAATGGGGGATTCAAGGATGTGTTTATCACTCGAATGCCATCAGGTGCTTAAATATCGAGATCCTGCCCTGCTATGTCCGTTAAAACAAAACACCTCGGCAAATAATTTGTAAACAGGAATATCTGACACGTTTCTTGTGGCCTGTTATTGCCGTGAAATGAACATCGGAGAATATTCTTCTTCTGATTATCAATAACAATTCGGGGATTATTGACATGTGGATATTAAAACCCCTTTTGGGACGAGGGCACGAGGCAGCCTCCCGCTAGTGGCCCATGATTTCTGCATTGGTATTGAGGCAATACGCAGTACCGGACAAGTCAATTAGCTGACAGGGGTCATTATTATTGGAGTATTGAAAAATAATCAAATGGGAATTCCTATATACGCGCGTTTAGCGGTTTGACGGGAATAAGGCTGTTTTCATTGTTCTCATTATACCCTTTTTGACTTGCTGTTGAAGAAGACGGGAAAGATATAAAAGCAGCGAAGGTGGGATATTTTGCCAAGGCAAGTCCGGACATAGTTCTCCGGATGTAGGAGGATTGTATTGAGGTATCTAGACGGCTTACAAAGTAAAGAATAATATGGTGTAGACGGGGAATTCCCAAGGAGGTTGGAGTTAAGACTTCACGAACGACAATCTGAACTGAATTCAAAGGAGAGAATGATGGACTTTGGACGAAGTGAATTTTTGGACCTTCCTCCATTTGTATGCCATAAAAACAAACTCCCATGCTAATGTGTTTTACCTCTTCATCGAATTGATCATTTCTTGATGTGTAGCCTTGTCCCTATTGGCCTCAGTCAATGAAGCAATACTCCTCAAATCACCAACAACATCCTTCGCTTTGCCAAAGTAGACCTCCTGTAGCAAGTTCCTCATCTTGAGCTCCATATCCTCAACCAACTTGCCAATGTTGGCAATATGCGAGGTATCGTCATCAACCGGCAAATCACTCTCGATCTGCCGTGTCATATTTCCACTTAGGTCCATCTCGCCCAAATTGTCATTGCCCGTCGACAAATGCAGAATAACCGTGCTGGTAAGCTTATAATGTGCTGTGCGAGCTCGATCAACCGCCTCAAACACGTGGATCGAATCCCATGTCCCCTCACTCTTGCCAGACGGCGTCGCAACTATATCCCATCAGCATCTCACTCATCCCAGACCCTCCCTGAACAAGACAAAAAAGAACAACTCACCCTTCTTCAACAACACCACCCCCGCAAACCCATCATCCAAATTCCAAAAATAAACACTGCTCACTCCCCCCTCATAATACAACTCCCTGTAAACATCAAACGCCTCATTCGCGCGCACCTCCATAGCCCTGACCCTCTCGCTCGGCACAGCGCCCTCTCCCGCGCCCTCATTATTACCCTGATCATCAATACCGCCAATACCCTGTCCGCCCAGCGGTGTCTCGAACTCACCAGACCAAGGAGACCGGTAGCTATCGCCGTCGCGGTTGTAGTCGCAGAGCAGGTAGTCGCGGCCAGTCTTGCGGCAGCGAGCGATGGTGAGCGGTTGGTCGACGGAGGAGAGGAGATCTTCGGTCAAGGAGGGGACGAGGGAGATTAGGGAGTTCAGGTGTTCGGAGGTGTGTTTGGGGTCTAGGCGCCGGAGAAGGTCCCTGTTTGTTTTTATTAGGCTATTGAATGTCAGATATGTAAAGGAATGGGAGCTCACAGCGCGCTGTCAAATTGATCTACTTCAGCCATTTTTATCGGGATGTTTGTGAGCTTGGTAGTCAAGTTTAAATTGCGGGATGTGATGGAGGGGTCGTTGGTAGGTTTCACGGTCGCTTGACGAAGGGGGACTAGCGTTGTTTGAATATACCCCCGCCTAGGCCCTTGCTACCTCTGTGTTTGTATTATTTACGGAGTATCTCTCATCTCAACACAACCATACAAGAGCAGTCATGACGCACAAACAAGACATCTTCATTATTAGGCATTGATACTAATACTTCAAATACATAGCTAATAAATGCAAACAAAGTCTTCCAAAACCCACCCATAATGATGCCAAGGCTCATTCATGCTTATGCTCCAAAAAAGAAAAACCAAAACAAAAGCCAATTCTGGGAGTGATGCACCAGTCCAGTGACTCCTATGCTCCAGGTGAAGTTACAATGTAATGCAATGCCATACCAAGACCCATTTCTCAGAGCTCCATATCCGAATCCGAGTCCTCAGCGTATCCATTGACCCTCTTCACTCTTCTCTGTCTTGATGGGGTGTCCACTTCATCAGGGCCAGGTACGCTTGGATGTTCACGTTCGTACTGTGCCCTAAACTCCAGAGTATCTTTATCCCACTTTGCGATCACCACTTTGTACTCTTCCACAGCAGCAACATATGCTTTCTTCAGCTTATCAGCTTCTGCGTTGAATGGTTTCTTCTCTTCCTCAGTGGCTTCCTTCCACATCTTGGTAACCATCTTTTTGACCTCGTTAGGAATTGGCTTTCCTTTCCCTGGTCTTCTGCCTTCCTCGCACTTCTTCTTGGCCTCCTCCCACTTCTCTTTGCTGTACAACCTATACGGGTTTGGTTGCTTGTTTTCGGGTTTCCATGGAGGATAGCCAAATTTTTCATAAATTGCAATCCATACGTCATTCTCATATGCTGCAAGTCGAGTTTGTCTTGGGTCTAGGGGGTTTTGCAGAGCGTCAGACTTTCGTTTTGATGCTGCAGAATCCTTGGGCAGCAGCAGTGGTTCAGAAACCTTAATTGGTCCAATCAAAGTGTCTAGAACCTCAGATGCCGCTCTCAAACCGGAAATATATGCTCCATGAACCGTGGCGGGATGTGTGCCACAGGTATGCTCGCCTGCGAAGAAGAGGTTTCCGATTGGTCTTGCCATGACCTCATAGTCGTCTGATTGAAAATTAGGTCCAGTGTTTGAATAGCTGCCACGAGAAAACTTGTCTTGGCCCCATCTGGTAACAACTGCCTCGACCGGGGTAGGGACAACTGCGGCGCCAAACACGGTTTTCAAAACATTCGTCGCCTCAGCGATGATCTCATCATTTGAGGTATTTTCCATTTGGAATGCTGCCTCACCGGCCATAAGAGCAAGTAGTGTCGGTAAGCCCGTAGTATTGCTGCAATTGAACCACTGGAAAAATCGACCCCTTTGTGAGAAATAGTCGCCTTGGTTCAAGCTGAATCGATTAGGTGCATTGCTCAGAGCACCAAATATGTCCCGGCTTTGGTCCCAGAAAGCATCCTTGAATACGAGTACAACCTTGTTCAAAACACCGTATCCTATGCGTCGAATAGCACCGGTTTTCCATTCCGGCAAGGATGGTTCAAATTGGACATCCTGCTGCTTCAGTACACCGAGCGGGATTGTTGAGACAATATAATCAGCATCAATGACATCGCCGTTCTTGCATTCGATCCTTGACTGTGAAGCATTTGCGGGATTGTAGACAATCTTCGTCACGTTGCATTCTCGCCGAACGTTCAGTGGTTGCGGACAGTTCAAAAGTCCTCTAGGAACCTGTTGATATCCGCCAGTGACCATGGTATGCTTGCCTTCCCATTCGTTGCCAGCGTCCAAGTCCCACCCCCCGAGACTTAATTTGTTGCATGTAGTTGCATTACTGTATTCCAGGTTTGCAACATGCCAATTGATCAATCGCAGATCAAGTGGTGTGAAAGTAAGTATCCTCATATATTGGCGGATAGCCTCGTCGAACACTGAGCCGAGTGTGGCGTACTTTGAGTTCACGGCAGGTTCAAGGTCAAGATCGGACTCAATTCCTATACCAGTGTTTAGTTCCCAGCCTATCTCTTGAGCTTTGTATGCTGCTGTATGCACAGCCGGGATGCCGGGTTCAAGATGTGCTCTACCGGTGAGCCTGTCCGATGAAACAGGTATCATTTGTACTTCGTTAGTTCGAGGTTGATCATTCGCAGTAATTGGGGAAGATCCTGTCTTGGTATCTTCAATCTCTTTGATCGTCTTTGAGCCTTCTGCCGCGA
Source organism: Lachnellula hyalina (assembly GCF_007821495.1). Taxonomy (NCBI): domain Eukaryota; kingdom Fungi; phylum Ascomycota; class Leotiomycetes; order Helotiales; family Lachnaceae; genus Lachnellula; species Lachnellula hyalina. The sequence continues at coordinate 107,417 of NW_022157151.1, forward strand.
TATCGCGACCTGCGTCTAGGAGGTCCTTGTCTCCTTCGGCAGTGGCTGGTGTGGCGAGCTTAAATTTGTATTCGCTGACCCGGTCGAGTATGTAATTGAACAACTTCTCTGATTGTTGATCTCGTTTGTTGTCAACGGGTCGTCCAGTAGAATCGTAGATTGTGGTTTCAGACTTCAAAGCATGATAAGGCAATGCAAGCTGGCCTCGGACGATAATGTTGAGAGGGTTGCCCCGATCGAATCCAGTAATGATCATACCGCCCATTTCCGCAGTATGTCGGCTTCCATAGCTCAGAGTGGGATATTGTGGCTTGGTTTTGAAGGGGCGAGAATACACTCTGCCACCAATTCTGTCTCTGCCCTCCAAGACCATCACTTGTGGAACTTCTTCGCCCATTTCACGGAAGCGGTCCTCGAACTGAGAAAGAAGGCTTTCCAGTTGCCTTGCACAACCTAGGCCAGACATGCCAGCTCCAATGACAGCAATGGTCTTTCGCTTTTGTTTCGTCGGTCTCTTTTTCTTGCCAGTAGCACTGGACTCTTGATGTTCTAGGCAGCCATAATTGATGTAGCCTCGTCGTACCAGCCACTCATGGCAGATGGCTGCAATATCAAACCAGCGAGTGTCTTTTGCACATCCAATGGCTTCATCTCTCATCACACCAATGAGAGGATTTCTTGTCCATAGCCTCAAGATTCCATTCCGTATGTTAAGGTAGGTCGTGACTTGTTGGTGCGTAAGGTGTTTCCGTAAGATGGCATGTTCTTCCACATGCATGCTATAGGGGTTCAGACGAGAAGACTCGGCGGCAGCTATACATTGTCTTGCATACTCGGACGGAACAATGTCAGTTGGTATTGAGACCTTAGGGCGCACATTATATTTAGGACGCTTTCCACCTTGTGAAGCCCCCTTTGTGGTTTCCCTCGTGCTAGCCTCGAAGCCCGTTGGAGACGTCGCCTTGCTCGATATCGATGACAGGACCGAGGAACCATCTTCGAGATCCGTGGTCATTGAGGAGGCCATAGAGTCGCGTGCGCTTTCAGGTCTCAGGTGCACGTTGTTATTTGATGCTGATTTATGAGAAAGAGCGCTGCGTTCAGGTGGTTAATAAACTTTACTTGCAAATTGTCCAATTGCTGAATAGGAGATGAAATGCGAAAGTTTAACATGACTCGGAAAGAACGATTGATACAGATACATACTTTTTGATATTGATATTGCGAGCTGGTGACTTTGACTGCCCAGGTTTAATGTGGAAGTAACTTTCTGGTTGTAACTTCCTTGAATATATCATATCCATGGGTGAATCAACGACTATAGTGGTAGTTGTTTGTTCATTTGTGGAGTTGAAGTCGGTATAGCCAACTGTTGAAGTCGCACCTGGCGTTGACGAATCTCGCCCAGGGTCGAACATTGATAGATGGGAGTCTAATTCTTGGAACCCCATCAAATTCAGATCCTCGTGTTGCGACATTTGGCCGTCCATTGTCACTGCCATGTCAAAAACTTCAAGTCCTGTGACTTTTCGAGAACACTTCGAGATATATGGCCGTCGGTTGAGGAACGGGGGTCAGTGCTGCTAATCGAATTTCCCTTGACAGCTCATATTATCACTTATCGAACCAGTTCCTCAGATGCCATTGGGCGGGCTAATCGAATGCTCCTTATTAAGCTATGAAGAAACATTAGCAATCCCTTCAACGCACTTGATATTGATATATGTATCACCACGTGGATTCGTCTCACCTGGAGCTTTCGATGTCCAAGTCCTCCTTTCGCCACCCTGATATCCCACACCCAGCTTTATATGAGTCCCAGCCAGTATTATCATCGATCGCAAAGGAACCGTATCCGCTCAGAAGACTCGAAAGGATTCGTCGGGTTGTCGGGTCGTACGATATGGGTCTTTCATGGCTCCATGAGATTCTCGGCCCAAATAATGAGATGCGACCATAGCGTAGCATCACGTGGACGATTTGGCGACGCCGATTTTAGCTAATGCGGAGCTTCTTCCGACGTCTTACGGCTCTTAAGCATTTACATTGGACATCTCATTGTTTATTTCTTCGTTTGTTTTTACATTTACAAGTCACTCTACTAAATTACGAGAGGCACTTTAAAGCCTGTGCAGGTTTGTTAATTGGAACAAGAACCGATGTCTATACACCGGTCTTTCCAAACGTACTTCTTTCAATCGCAGCATCCAAAATTCGATTCCCGCTGATGATTGAGGTTGTGCAGATGATTATATCTTTTCGGGCTGAATAGAGAGAGAATGATTAGCGGTTTGCAATTGAATAGAGTGGTGTTGACATACCCTCTTCCTGCTTTGCGATGAAACGGAGAGCGGCAATTTCAGTAAAGGTAATTCCGCCCAAAAATACCACGAAAACAGTCTTCTTCTCACCGCTACCTGTGAGGAGAGCTCGAGCTTTCACAGCCTTATCCTCTCCTTTCTGGACCTCGTCAAAAGTTTGCCCGCAGACGTGCTTGACAACCTCCTCAAATCCTCGCCACCCTTGCGAAACGCCTCCTGTAGCGACAGCAGTATTCGCATTCCCGCCACGAGTAATCGAGGTTAGATATTGTTTCTGCAAGATGCATTGGACTAAGCGGACGGACAGCGGTGCATATCCGCTGTATACATAAGCAATGTCATTTGGATCGTGTTCATTCACCTCGTCCACAATCAAACGAAGAGCTTTGCGTAGATATGTGTAATTAGTTTTAGTACCCGTATGATGATGCGACGCTCCTCCTGCCATCGGAATCATGGTTGCCATTGGCGAAGTTCGTGAAAGAAGTAGTTGTAGCTTTTCTAGAGCGTCGAGCGTAAGTATGTGTTGATATCCGTAGGCTTGTAGGATCATTTTCTTGAAGCTTTCCAAGTCTCGCGGTTTGATACCCCCGGAAATGCAGGACTCCAAACACATGATTCGTAGAACTTCTGCGAGAGGGGCATCTCGAGCTATAAGCTCTTCAATTGCTTCGTGTTGGGAGGAGGGATCTGCGCCAGCTGCGAGGTTCTGCTGGACCTCCAGCAGTCTGCCAAATTGATCAGTCCGTGTATGCTGCATAATAACTTCCGCAAGCCCGGTATGAATCTTTAGGCTTTGTTGTTCGGCTTGGTAGCCGGGAAGTTTGTTGACGAATTCTCTCAATTCGGCTGTTGTCTTGCTCCCATGCCTACTATCGTAATCGGTTTGGAGTCGTCTAGCCACTTTGTTCAGCAGACTCCCAACAATAGCAAAATTGGTGTCCCTTAATTGATGATAAAGTTTGTCGGAAGAATCCAGCATTATCTTTCTCTTTTTAGCTTGCGCTGGTGCCGGAGCTCCACCGACAGCTTTCGAGGACCCTGGCGCAGGCTGAGGAGCAGCACCGACAACCGAGGAATCTACATCAGCTTGATTGTGCTGGATCCCTACAACTTCGTCAATCAATCCCTCGTATGTTAATTGTGTGAGAAGCGGGGTAGCAGAGTCGACCTCGCGATCGATGACAATCAGGCTTTCGATCGTGGTACTAGGTGTCAGACCAAGTTTATTGCTTTCATTCGAATCTTCGCCCGCGATCAATTCTTGTCGCATCCTTGCCAACAAGTCTGCGAGTCTCTTTGCATTATCTCCCTTTCCAGTGATTCTTGGGAACAAGCCATGCTTTTGTTGTATAAGCATCAGAGCACGTGCCAGTAAGAATGTTGGTGTTGGATCTTTTCGAAGATACAGGTCTGCGAACGAGTCTTCCAGTTCTAGCGATAGTAGGTCCTTCTCTAAGGGAAGAAAGTACAATGGGAATTCTGCGATGCTCGTGTCTCCTAAGACGCCGGATTCTTCGAGGATCTTTTCGGCTACAAGGGTTCGTCGTGGCACCCAAAATATAGAGAATTCATGTCCGGTTTGGCTCTCCCGTTGCATACGCTTGATATGGTCTAGAAGGAGTCAGCATGTAATAACAGCATCACTCTTACATGATAGGATGGCAGAAACACTAAACACCACACCGCATGAATAGTTTTCCCCTTCGGGCTCAAAGAGTGACCAAGTAGAGTAGGGAGATTTGTCTACTCAGCCCACTTCGAGGGGCATCGAATGTATAAAAGTCTGTGAGTGAAAAACGAAGGCTCAGAATCCACGTACCGGCTATTGACTGAGCATGCTTTGCACACTCGCCCCGAGCGATAAATATCACATTTCGCTGACTGACATCCGCGTTTCCATTCTCCAGGAGGAAGACTTTGTCCACCCCGTAGTCTTGTAGAGTCGAGAACTTGACGAAGAGGCCAATTGGTCCAGCCAGTGCCGTCTCAATCACCAGATTCTTCTTCCCTCGGACCTGTTGAGGGGCAGGTTAGCGGGTGCCTTGCCTGCCTTGCGTACCTAGGTACCTGTGCAAGTGAGCGAGGCAATCCTTACTTACACCTTCGAGTAAGTACAGAAGATCCTTCTTCGCCTTGTCCTTCACCTGGTCGGTGTCAAACCCAGCATGAGGAGCCATGGTGAGCTCTACATGCGGGTGTTGATGTGTAGAATTCCAGTCGAAGTTGGGAGGGGAGTACGCGGGCGGCTGTGGTGGAGAGAATGGCTGCGGGTCGGAAGCAAATCTAGCGAACCAAACCGAAATCCTTCAGCCTCGCGAGAATTATGAGTGTGAGTGTGCCCGCTTCCACAAGCACCAATGACTCAGAACTTTTGAGAATTTGACCCCAAACCCCACCAAAACCCATTTAGTTGATGTGAGAGTGAATGAAGGCCATACAACCACACTTGTCCAGATCTGCGAGATCACTACGACTGTTGCGACCTCCAAAACCATTCCGAATCCCACCATCAAAGGCTGCATTCTCCAGTTCTGCACCTTTGTCGAGAACAGTAACAGGTTTCATACAGAGGGACGGGAATCCAGCAGACATGGCGCCAAAAGGCCAAAAGTTCGACTTGAAGACGCCCAAGGGCACGAAGGATTGTGAGTGCCTCATTTTTTACCCGTCTACTGCGTATGTTTACTAACGCGCAAACAGGGCAGGGACCGGATATGGTGATTCGAGACAAGATCTTCTCTACCATCACAGAGGTCTTCAAGCGTCACGGCGCAATTACAATTGATACCCCAGTGTTTGAGCTGAAAGACATCTTGTCTGGGAAGTACGGCGAGGACAGCAAACTCATATACGACCTAGCAGACCAAGGAGGTGAGATCTGCTCCCTGCGCTATGATCTCACAGTTCCATTTGCAAGATGGCTTGCCATGAACAGAGATATTCAACAAATCAAGAGATACCACATTGCAAAGGTGTACCGACGAGATCAACCGGCAATGACGAAGGGGCGCATGAGAGAGTTCTATCAGTGCGACATTGATATTGCTGGAGTGTACGATCCTATGTTGCCAGATGCAGAGGTTATACGAATCACTACGGAGGTCTTCGCAGGTCTGGGCTGGCAAGGGGAATATACAATTAAGCTGAACCACAGGAAAGTATTGGATGGAATCTTCGAGATTTGTGGGGTACCGGCAGATAAGATACGCACGATTTCTTCTGCAGTCGACAAATTGGACAAGTTACCATGGGCTGAAGTACGCAAGGAAATGACGGAGGAGAAAGGGTTGGCAGCAGAGGTTGCAGACCAAATCGGCGAATACGTGGTATTGAAAGGCCAAAAAGACCTGCTCGGCAAACTACAAGCAGACGAAAAACTAATGGCCAATGCGTCTATGAAAGCAGGTCTTGCGGAGATGGAGCTACTTTTCACATACTTGGAAGCTTTCAATGCTTTAGAAAATGTCTCGTTCGACTTGAGCTTAGCACGTGGCCTCGACTACTACACTGGCCTCATCTACGAAGTCGTTACTGAAGGCTCTGCCCCTCTTGCAAGCGTGTCTGTGGCTACTGCGGCACCGCCAAAGCCTTCAAAGAAACCATCCAAGGCGGGCGCGGACTTTGACGAAGATCGCTCTTCAGATCCAAGTGTTGGAGTTGGCAGCGTTGCAGCTGGTGGTCGTTATGACAACTTGGTGGGGATGTTTTCTGGCAAGAACCAAATCCCTTGTGTTGGTATCTCTTTTGGTGTTGATAGGATTTTCTCCATCACCAAGGCCAGGATGGCCAAGGAGAACGCCGAACAAGTGCGGAGTAACGAAACCGATGTATTTGTTATGGCGTTTGGTGGGAAGGGTTTTACCGGTTTAGTGAAAGAGAGACTTTCAATCTGCTCGAAGCTATGGGAGGCAGGGATCAAGGTAAGAGACTATCAATGCCTCGATATCAACATATTCGCTAACAATACATTCTAGGCCGAGTTCCTTTACAAAGTTAAGCCAAAATTACCAAATCAGTTCAATGCTGCCGAAAAGAATGGCTGCCCATTATGCGTTGTCATTGGCGAGGAAGAAATGGCTGCCGGTAAGGTCAAGATCAAGGAGATGGGTCTTCGAGACGGCCACCCCGAAAAGGAGGGCGTACTCGTCAATTTGGATGACTTGGTTGCGGAGGTACGGCAACGAATCAAGCGAAAGTCGACTCTTGATCAACTGGCACAGGAGGCATCAGGCTTGAAGGTTGTGGGTGGTATTCATGGCGAGTCCACCAAAGAAATCAAAGAGGGCACCGCAGAAACAGAGAAACCTGCCGAGGAATCCGCTCAATCAGTAGAGGTTATAGAAGCTGTACCTGCTTCATGATCCAATTAAATAACTTTTAGATGTACAAATAGATGCATATTGGCATTGCTTTCTGGCGTCATTGGCACAGCGGAAAATAAAAGCTTATTTTTGGTTCGATCTTGAGATGAATTGGGGGTTTCGATCTGCCAATCTGGCACGGCTAATCAAGGTGCTGTTCCTGTCCAAAACATCTCCAGATATTGCGAACCCTGGGTTGCCCATTTTCACGAATCGGTACCACGATTTGCTGGTGAGACCTTTCGCCGCATGAACGCCATGAACGACAATCCGATGATGGGTGGGAAGTGGGAAGTGGCATGCTATTGGCTGCAAATATCCTACACGAGACTCACTCGCATTTCTTCTTTTCCACGCGCGTATCCATGAGACTCATCGGCCTTAGTGTGAAAAACATACTCACCGCCAGCGAGTATCTTCATATTTTCCTTTTGCAGAGTCTGGTCTGCCTCCAATTCTGCTCTGGATCCTCACATTTTGACTATCACTGAACTATTTTCAGCCGTTATCGCCGGCTATACCATATTTGCCAAACTACAGAGGTCTGAGGTAGATTTGTATGCTTCCTCCTCGTCCTTCACACCCTCGGATTTGAAACAATACCCGTGCAGCTTTCCATGTCTCAGACTCTCAGGTCTTTCGGGTACACGGCGTGGGGTTCTACGTATGCTTCACGGAGGATTCTTTGCGCACAGGCAGGCGCTTTGACACTTTGAAGAAACAATGTTAGGCCGTGCAGCGCATGGACCACAGAACTTCCCAACCTCCCACATCAATGCGCGTTTTTTCGGCCGATGATAACCAAGAGTGTCTTAAGACGAACCCTTCCCATGCTATCAAGTGATAGGATATCTGTTTGACCGGGGTTCTACCCCCTTGGTAACGATATGTTGCAGGGTAGAACTCTGCTTTTGCCCTGGAGCTTTTGTGGTCCCCTGAGACCTTGCATCTTCACTTTTCGTGCTGATCGGCCGGTATATATCTAGAACTGCGCAAACGTTCAGCTTCTTTTCCTCTACTCCTCTTTTGCGTCTGATTTCTGTATGAATCTATGCTTATATTCTCTTCTGGCGCTCAAAAGTTACATGTAACTCAGTGAGTATACATTTGATGCTTAAGAACACCATCTACGACCCCGCCTTTTCTGTTACGCAAATTCCATACGTTTGCTACTTCAAATTGATCAATTTCGGCGAATTTCACTTCAGCTTTTTTGACAAAATTCATGCTTTCGGGGTGCGGGAAGCGGCAGATCCATTCCCGACCGCAATCGCAGGTGTTATTGGAGTACAAACGAATACAATACAGTTGTAGTCGTAAAGAAGAAGCAATCGAAGCACGATGGGGCGTCTCATTCCTCTTGTCCTGAATCAGGCCTCAGAAACTACTTCCAACCGTTTTTTGTCCAATCCACACTCCGGTCCCCCAGCTTTCGAGCTTCCGCCCGTTCCAGCCAGGTCCAAGAAACGCCGTCCTAGCCCTATAGCGGACTTGACAATAGTCCCGTATACTTCTACGGAGTGGAGGAAGGCCATGGCGGAAGTGAAAGAGCTATACGATAAAAGACAGTATAAACAATGTTCAGCCAGGTGCAAAGAGCTATTTGATAATGTCAAAGACTCAGTAAGTAGTTTTTCAAGTCAAAATCTTCTGTGCAGCGTTGGCGCGGAAATATACTCAAGAATTGAATATTGTTATGAGAATGCGAATCTTCTCGTGGACATTTATCTCTACTGGATATTCAAGCTGGTTCGAAATAGGGACTTGTGTTTACTTATACTTCCCAACCCAAATTTCATATAAGCTAACGAGCACTTAGTACGAAATCCATCCCATCTACTCTATCTACGTCGCCTTCTACGCCGCCAGCTCCTTTGAACTGACTGCCCGCTCCCTCCATAACAGCACCAGGACCAAGCTCCCCCTCTTCCAAGAAGCCCTCACCTTCTACGAAAAAGCAGAATCCTACATACAATACGCCATATTAACTCCCGACCCGTACTCCTCAAAACACAACTCCACCAGCTCCTCCATCCGCTCTTCCTCCTCCTCAATCTTCTCCCAACTATCACTACCCCCAAGCTCCTCCACCGCATCCTCAATCCTCGACTCCCCCACCTCCTTGGCCTCAGAATCAGACTCAGTAACCCAAAGCCTATCATCCACCATCCACCATCCCCAGTCCCGACACACGAAGAAAAAAGTCTCCTTCTCGGAATTGACGCCAGAAACGATAAGTGAGCCGGACGATGACGATGAGCGCTCGCTCTTAGATAGCTTCCCCAGTCCGCCGTCCCATGCCTGCACCTCCCCAATCTTCAGCTCCAGCTCCCAAGCCATGACAACAGCAACAATCGCCGAAGAAAAGAACCAACACCTCGAATCAAAGGCAAGAGAGCGTACAAAAGCCCTAACACGCTACCACACGCACCTCTTTACGCTCTCCACGCAACTAAAATACCACACGACCTCCATTCACTCACAAATGGACATCCTATCCCTTACGCGCCACGCTAGGTGCTCAGACTCAAACCTACCTGATCCATCTTCCTTTTCTTCGGGCGTAGCCGAGGAGAAAGAGAAGAAAGCGGATTTGCAGGAGCGTATCAAGAGGGGTAGGGAAACGGGGTGGGTAAGGAAGCGGTTTGACGGGCGGAGGTATAGGGAGTTGTGTGAGAGGGCGATGGGGGAGGTTGAGGGGGGGATCTTCTAGGTTGGTACACTGACGGCGATCGTGTTATCACCTGGATGAGTTGAGTGATGAGGAGGCTTCATTTCTTGTATTTTGGTAAATAGGAGGCGTTCGGGCAATGATTGATGGACAGAAAGGGGCGAATGACTTGGCGATTTACTTATTATTGGGTGTTGGGAAGTACTATGTCAATGGGTAGGTATGCATGGGAGGATGTTTGAATGATGTCACGGCTCTAAACTACATGTATGAATAATGTAAAGTCACATAGTAACATCGCGTAAAAACGTATCAATATTCATTTAATTCGTGACCTCGTTTATACCAGACCAGTCCCGATCATTCTCAAAGCCGCCCGAGTATGTTATGTAGGTACCCAATCCACAAGGTAGAAAAGAACAACGCACGCAAGGCAGAGGTATCGTCAACCAACGGAACAACCCAAAAAGTAAAATCCTCCACCAATCTATTTCTGGAAGGTCTTGCTCTTCGCCGTAACCTCCTTCTCCATCTTTGCAGCCTGCTCCTGCTCTTTCATCTCCCTCACCTTTGCCAGAACGACTTCTCTAAAAATAGCACCCTTTGCAATCTTGCTCAAGCTCTTCTTACCACCCGGAGCACTGCCAGCCGATGTGCTCGTACCTAACCCGTGACCAGCGTCGTTCCCGGCAAGCGCCGCTCCAGCTGCTGCTTTGGCGTCTGCTGGAACGTCGGCCTGGCCTGGGGTACCCTCTTCGTCGTCTTCTTGCATCTTGAGCATTTCGATGCGGTTGGCGAGCTTGACGATTTCGATGCCGCGGCGGAGACGGGCCTTGGCCATATAGGCTTTGATCTCGGGTAGCAAATTGTGGTCTGTTGCGTTCTCGCCGCTGAGCCACGAGTGCTCTAGAGCTTGCTACACAGCTATCAGTATTCTTCTCTCATAAAAACAGTGGAGTTATATTACTTTACTGGTCCATCTGTCCTCCGCGTCAGGCTGCAAAAGATGTCCAATAAAGTCCTTTGCATCGTCACTGACGTCTTTCCAGTACCTCTCGTGGAAAACAACTCTAGCATTGCTGCACTCGTCGATAAGATCTTGAAGGTTCTCACTCCGGAACGGAGAATATCCACAGAGAAGAGTATAGGTGATGACTCCCATCGACCACATATCTACTGGCTTTCCATGGCCTTTCTTCAGCATAACCTCGGGAGCGGCATAACCAAACGATCCAGCCATTGTTGTAAGAACTTCGTCTTTTGAATCCAGCATCTTTGCAATTCCGAAATCGGCAAGGACAAGATCGGATGCTGGCTCGCTGGTAAGATATAGGAGGTTCTCAGGTTTGAGATCTAGGATATGTTAATTACTGGGAATAATTCCTGGGGCTTAGACACTAACCCCTATGGACGACATTATTGTCGTGCAGGTAGTCGACGGCTTCTAGAACTTGTCGAATGGTCTGCGAAGCATCCTTCTCTGTGAACCTCCCCTGCTCGCAGATACGGTCAAACAGTTCTCCTCCCGTAGCAAGTTGTGTGACAATGTAGTATTTGTCCTGCACAAACCCGTCAGCATCAAAGAACACCATTCTGTGTAGCACATCTTACTCTCGATTCGAACCAATCCACGAACTTGACGATATGTGGGTGCTTCATCCGCTGCAACATCTCGAGTTCATCGTACACCATCTGCTCGTTTCCCTTGACATTCTTCTTCAGGATAATCTTCACGGCAACCTTCCCAGCTGGTCCATCTGCCTCTCTGACGATACCATATGTACCTGCACCGAGCGTTCGACCGAACCGATATCTCGATCTGCTAACAGTGTCAGCGCATTCTAAATGGTGGTGTTTAAAGCCATACTTCTTGTCATAGCTTTCCGGCTGGCCGTGCAGCTTGTTGAGCATGTTTGAAACTGGAGTCACCAACGTGGCCGCCACACTTAGCATATTGCCCATAGGAGGGAGAATAGGAGATGAAATGAAGGTTGGGATTCTAGAGGTGCATGTGATAGTCTGCTCACACAGAGTTTTGAAGCTTCTTGCTTTTTGGGTTTGCATTGCGGGGTACGGAGAGAGAACTTACAGCTCATCGTGACTGCCAATTCTGTAGAGCGAAGTTGAAGCCGTGTACTTGTCTTGTATCTCGTCCGGTTCCAATTGCTTCGGATATTATGTTCTGTACGAGAAATGCTTGGTCGCGTAAAAGAAAAGGTGGATAAGCTGAGGGATTCAAGTCGAATGGAGGTGAACAGAGTGTTTGGTGGGGTTGTTGGCTGGCTATATGATTGACTACAATACTTGGAGTAGCGCACGTCGTTGGTGAGTAATGTAATGGTAGTTGGCAGAGTCAGTCACAATCTCGGTGTCAATAATAGAAGTAAAGAAGGAGAAGAAGACAAGGACCAATCTGATTTTTGGCTCAGCTGTAGGATCTGCCTTGCCGTCAATATAAGACGACTGTCAGCCGCAGGCTGAGGGGCAGCTCTGTGGCTGAGCTACTGTACCTCGTGTACATACATGTTTCAAGGGCTGAAAGGGCAGATCATATCACGTGGGTCTTTTCTTCTTGCTGTTGCCCCCAATGGGTAAATAATGCGAAAAAGTGAAGATTAAAACTTTACTTTTGATACGGATTATCTTATGTGAATAGGTACCTACTTAGCAAGACATTTATGATTCGTGCTACAGTACCTGAATACATACGTAAATGGTGAAGCCAAGCCCTAGTGATTAACACGCGATAAGAACCTCGACCTATGCATGACGGAAATCTAGCGCGGGTACTTCAACAGACCTTTGCAACTTTGCAACTTTACAATAACATGCCCACACAACTAAAACTGAATTCGCCGCAAAACCTTGATCCCTTTTCCCGAACGACCGCAAAGTTAATCCTCTTACCGACCACTCAAGCAATCTTTGTCCCGTAATACAGGCAGCAAGGTATCCAACCGTTCCGAAACGAGGGGCAGGACAGCATCATGTTCGCAACCAAACGTCTGGGGAAAGAGTTGTCAAAGGTAGAATCAGCCCATACGTGTATTCATATGCATCTACTAACGTCTTCTCCTAGATCCACGGTAGTCTGCCACCAGGAATCACACTCGTTACCGCAGAAGGCTTCCAAGAATGGCTCCTCGACATCAGAGTACTCGACGAAAACCCAATATACCTGAACCAGACCTACCGTTTAAAATTCAAGTTCAGCCAGTCATACCCTATAGGTACTACATACATCTTTCCACTCTCAATCCTATCAATAAAAACAACATATTTCTCCCCCCCCCCCTCTCATAACCTACAACCTCGAGTCACAGCTAACAAAATCCCCTCCTCCCACAGAACCCCCCGAAGTAACCTTCGTCAACACCACCGACCGCCCCATCCCCATTCACCCCCATATCTACTCAAACGGAATCATCTGCCTCGATCTCCTCGGCACCCAAGGCTGGAGCCCCGTTCAAAACGTCGAGAGCATATGCATGTCCCTGCAAAGCATGTTAACCGGCAACACCAAGAACGAACGTCCGGAAGGAGATGCGCATTTCGTGGCCAGTAATAGACGACGTCCCAGAGATATCGATTTCTATTATCACGATAACACAGTTTGATAAACTTAACCATCGGCTCGGACGGGTTTCCTTTAGCCATTATTGATGGGTGTACCGACCTAGCTTCCTCACATGAGGATGGCTGCCTAATTCGTATGAGCGAAGGGATTATGGATTTGTTCTATGCTTGGAGTTTGGGTTCCTGGTCTATGAATGACAAGCATTTTCTGGCATCATAGCATGGCGTTGGTTCGTGGGAAACTCAGACCTCTACGGTTCCGAATTAGGTGCAAATCAAGGCATCCTCGGTAATAACAATATCCTGCTTTTCACCGTCGTAAAGGAGAAAATCGTTCTCTTGAAATATGTGGAATAGGGAAACATACTTTTTTGGATAGTCTGTTTCCTTCTATGTAGTGATTTGACTCTCACTCTGTGAGCATAAGTGCGATTTCGTTTTTCTGATACTCATATACGATTACTCCCTTACAATATCTTCCCAGTTCCGGCCGCCTGTCTCATAAAGAACGCCTTCACCGGCTCCAATGCATCCACAGCCCCCAATCCCAAACTCCTCAAGCCCACAAGCGGTCCACTTTCAACAGAATACAACTTATGCAACTTATCCACCACTCCCAGCAACACATGATTCTTCACATACCTCTCAGCCATATATTGCTCCAAGCTCATCCTCACCCCAATATCCATCCCGTGCGCAACGGCGTACTCAATCGTTCTCGCCAAACTCTCCACGTCCCCTTGGCCCGCGTTCAGTCCTTGGCCAGCTAAGGGGTGAGTAGTATGAGCAGCATCTCCTACAAGCGCGACACGTTCCCCAATATACGTATCCGCGTGTCTAAGCTTTAGTGGGAATGAAGCAATACTCCCATCCTGCACACCCACGACCCTCTGCGGAATCTTGCTCCCATCAAACCCGACGTGGTCTTCTCTCCACGCCGCCTCCTCCTCCTGTCCCCCTTCAAGCGTATGCAAGTATTTCAAATCCACAACGCCGAGGCGAAAGGCCGCATTAACCATGCCCACAAAGTCCCTCGGGCTCAAGCTCTTGAGCTTAGCAGCCAATTCAGGAGTAGTACTCCACACCAGTGTACTAAACTTTCCCGGCAGTGGTAAACAGGCCACAGGCCCCGTAGGCAAGAATCTCTGATACGCCGTCTTCACCCTTCCCTCCGCCTCCCCCTCGCCTTCCATACACAGGGTAGCCACCAAACCTACACGTCCATAATCCCACCCAGTACTCTCAATCCCCGCAAACCCGCGCACAGGACTATTCGCACCATCAGCCCCAACCAGCAACCTAGCAGCCAGTTCCCTCCCACCACTGAGTTTCACCACAGGCCATTGACTTAAATCCCCCTCCTCCGCCTCCCTCCCAAGTGTAATATCCTCCACTCTCTCCCCGTCGAGTATTTCCACGCCACCTAACTCTTCAACCCTTCTTAGTAAAGCAGCTGTCAAATTCACATTCTCGTTCATATAAGCCACCACTCCCCCTTCATCCCTCTTTTCCTTTTCCGCACCACCAAAAGCATCGAAATGAACAGCAGCCCCCGAAACACCATCCCAAACCCTCATCTGCCCATACCCTTGTACCCTCTCCCCTCTAACGAACTTCCACGCCCCAATATCACTCAAGAAACGTACCGACGAGGGCGTTAGACTGGAACAGCGGTTCGAAAAGGAATCTGGGGATGGGGAGAATGTGCGTGTTGGGGTGAGGGATTGGGATTCTATGAGGGCGATTTTGAGGGTGCTTGTTATGGGGTTTGCTCCTGTGATTGCGTGCGCCAATTAGCTTTATGATAATAAGAATAGGAATAGGGGCGAATATGGGAATAAGCAGGGAGACATACGGAGTGCTGCGAGGAGACTCAAACCTGCGGGACCGCCGCCGACGCAGACTACGTCGAAGATCTCCGGGGTGCGAGAAGAAGTGGAGGCATAGCTTCGTCGTTGAGGTTTGCGACGTAATTGGCGGGTGCAGGTTTGGCAGACGTAGCCATTTAGTTGGCGGGCTCGGAGGGTTGAGAAAAAGGGTTTCATTGTGAGTTGTGTAAAAATGGGACGATGCTGAAGCTTGAATCTTGAGGGGAGGGGAGTGGGAAATCTCGCGAAGCTGTTCATCCCTCAAGCGCGCAATCACGTGTAGCATCAAGAAGACTGGTAAGTGGCTTATGGATGTTTATACTGCTAAGCATTATTCCTAAGTATACGTTTCTCTCCCCATTTCGTTCCTATGTTCGTCTAGCCATGCTGTAATATGTAAAGGTGAATGCGTAAACGGTTGCATAGCATAGCGACACAAGGAGATCCATGTCGAAATTCCACCGAAAAACATTCAAGGATAAGCAGCAGCAACCAAGTATTCAAGAGGAAGATCTTGGTTCTGGGAGATCTCATCCAAGCCAATCCTCCGAGTTATCCACAAGGCAAAAGCCAAGCTGCCATGATGCTAAGATAATGCGGTACCCATCCCCCGCTCCTCTTGTAAATGCGATTGCCTGACTCCAGAAAGAAAGACGTGGGTAAAGCACCCCTTACCAGAATACATAATATCAGATTAGAAATAAATTGTGAAGAGTATGTATGAACGTGTACGAGAGCTCAAAACTCCCAATCACCTTCATCATCCTCAAGTGACTCAATGGCCCAGGCGAACTTCTCGCGGAGTGTCTTGGAGAAGAACTTCTCAACAGGGACATCGAATTTCTTGGCGAAGACAACTGTGAGACGAGGATCGATGTAGTTCTATATAATGTTAGTTGACTCAATATTAAGCTGCAAGGCAATACGTACTATCTTACTTGTGCCGAGTGCAACCTCTTTATTGCCTTCTCGGTCTTCGGCCTGCAGTCTCATAGTATTGATCCTCTCATCAAGCTTCTTGAGATTCGCTTCGCACTTCTCAATACTTGGACCTTTGCCCTCAGCCTCGACCTTCTTGGTCTTGTTCTCCTTTTTGAACTTCTTTTCTAGGTCAGTGACGACTTCAAGTCTCTCGGTGAGTTCCTTGGCCTTCATTTCTTTCTTGCCCTCGGCGACGAGCTTCTCGTTGTCCTTTTGGAATTTCTTCTCGATCTTTGTACGCTGCTCCTCGATAAGGAAGGCCTGGTGAGAATGGATCCATTCCTCATCAAGGTCTTCGTGTAACTCGAAAAAGCTGGCTGGCTTCTTCTTCTTTATCTTGGGATCGATATCTATCATCATATGCTTAATGCGCCATTGCTGGTAGTGAAGGCCCTTGATCTACAAAAACAGTAAGTATGATGCCGAAAGTACTGTTCAGCAGCAGTAACTCACCCTGTCTGTCATCTTTTCCATTTGGGCCTCATGGCCGGCTCCCACAGTACGCTTGTGGTTACACAAAATGGCGACCTCTCTGTTGCAATCGTTATAGAGCTTGACCTTTTCTTGAATAGACAGGTTTTTGGAGCCCTTCAGCTCTTTCAACAGGTTGGACATGGTGTAGGAAGCATTGTAGGTACGGAAAACCTTGGCACTCAGACCTGGCATGTAACTTGTCAAATGCTTGTTAAGTTGGGTCGTCTGTAAAATATCAGTTTGAGTACTCCTAGCTTCAGCGACGAACCTTACCGTAAGTCGGTCAAAGATATCGTCACCATCCTTCTTTGGGGACTTCTTGAACAGTTTGAGATTCTTGAAGACTTGCGTATCGACACGCACTTCCTGGTAGAACCGAATACTATCTTTTCCGAGGAAATCAAAAATGACGGTGTTAGGGTGTGGATCATTCGAAAGTGTAACATGCTCAAATTTCAGAGAGCAACATCCAACTGTTTCGGCCTCGTTCTCGGAATCTTTTTCATTACCGGCACGCAGCGCAAACTTGTCAATGAGATAGACTGCCGTCGCACGTTGCCGATCAGCCATCAACTCAGCCTTCAGCTCTTTATTGTAGTCCTTTCGAATACGAGCAATATGCTTCTTGAGCTCTCGGGCCTTCTCAAATTTCTTGTGGTCGCTCTGGCCCTTGATACTACTCTTCGCTGCAAGCATGACATACTTATAAGCTCCGTTGATGTTCTCTTGCCACATCGCAAGCCAAGTAGCCTTGTTATCGTGGGAGATATTTTTCCACTTATGTCCCTCGGGTGGAGTAGGAACCGTGGCTTCCTTACCGATGTTGATTGTGATCTGCTCGGGTGTGACTCTGCGTTTGACCTTGCCTGTTTTTGGATGCTCACCACGACCCCTAAAAAGCCCCGGAGGTTCAACTCTGAAGTTGCCCACTTGCTCTTTGCGGCCGTCCCATATGCAATGCACATATGGTGCTTCGATTTTATCCTTCTCTGCCTTGTCTGCCTTCTTCTCGGCGGCTGATCGAGCCTTCTTCTCTTGATTTTTCCCATCATAGTAATTGAAGATCGGTTTGAAGTCGAGTTTCTCAAAGTCCTTAATAGCAACCTTGTTGCCATCCTCGTCCTTAGCGCCACCAGTCTTCTTAACTTCGTCGGTGAAGTCTGCGAAGAAGTTCTTTTGGAAAGTTGGATTCTCCACATTGTGAGTGGAATTGAGCATAGCACCGAAGAAGCCGGCAATCTCCTCGGCCTCTGTAGAGAGAGTAAGAGGGATCCCATCGTAAAGAAGCTTGACATTTGTGGGAAGTGGCTCGTACTCAGGAGGGAAAACAACGCCATTGTGTTGCAGGGTGTCCCATTTGACACTATCGTCTTCCTTTTTTGGAGCATCCCACCATCGATACACCTCCTCGACGTCCTCGCTTTCCTCTTTCTTGCCCTTACCCTTCTTTACAGGAGAGGCAGTTTCGGCCTTGACTTTGCCATTTGTCTTTTTTGCCGATACTTTCTTCGAAAGTGGAGCGTCGGAGTCCGATTCCTCTTTCTTTACACCATTTGCCTTCTTTGTGGTTGGCGTGGCAGCGGCTTTCCGCTTGTTCTTTGGCTTGACATCCTCGTCAGAATCGGCCTTTTTGATGGGTTTCTTTCCCTTCTTGGCATCCTTGGCTTGAATGGCCTTGGCTTCCTTTTCGGCCTTTTTCTCGATCGAGGCTTTCTTCTGGGCAAGATGGGTCAGAGGTTCATCGTCATCAGAGGACTGTCCATAAGAAGTTTCGGTAGCCTTGGGAGGTAGCTTTCCGGACTTCTTAGCTGCCAATGGCTCATCATCCGAGTCCGAATCCACAGTCTTCTTTGCGGTTCTTTGACGTTTGGCCTATGGATCCTTGTCAGCATGTGTTGTTACAATGCTATTGTCGCATGAAATATGATTGCAACATTGCCACGGGGTTTGCTGCATACCAATGGTACATCCTCTTCACTTTCCGACCCCACGTTGTAGTTTACGGCCTTTGAAGTGCTGCCTCGGGACTTCCGTTTCGCGTGACCATTCGTAATTGGGGGGTCCACATCCATCTCGTCTCCCAGGACAGGTCCATTCCTAACGGATATGCCCACCGGGATATTGTCTGACTTCATTCCGGCCTTGTCCATAGCTTTATCCATGGCCTTATCGTCCGCTTTCGAGATGTGTGCCTTGGAGACTAGAAATCACTTAGTAAATGGGTTCGAGTGATAGATTGAATGGTCAAAGATGAGAAGGCTGCAAATTACTCGAGGGTGTGTGAGATGGTTGAAAGAGCGAGTCAGGCTTCATGTCGGCTGTTCTTGTGTTCGCTGAAGAGTACTTCAAAGGTGGAGTGAAGATAAAGTGTATACATACCAGGTGCGCTCGCTCTGGCGAGAGGCATATCATCGTCGGAGTCCGAAGACATCTTGAAAGGGAAGGGTGGTGGTCGTTGAGGAGTGGCGCTCTCGGGCGTGAAACGAGGGAGAGAGCTGAAGACTTGTCAATACGTGGGTAGTATTAACGCGAAGTATATCGCAGCAGAGTGCAGAACCTGCCTCCGAGCGCGTAGAAATGTTAGACTAGGCGTGCTTCGCGGTGTGACAGATCGGAGTTGTTTAATGAGTGTTTGGGGGGAAGGAAAGAGGCGTCGAGCTGACATAAAGAGTTTGACTTGGTGAGAAAAGAGAGAGCCTTCAATTCCAAGCGGGCGCTGAAAATTGAAAACGACGAAGTCCCCTCAAATCGCTGTGATTGGCTATGCGGCATACGTACCACGTGATTTAGCGGCTGAAAGCTTTAGGTGAGGTGGAATTTGACTGCGAGCCGCTCCGACACCCGAAACAACAAGAATATCAATTGATCTCGAAACGCACTCGTGGTCAATTGAGTCGAGACATACCTACACTCGATATCCTTCCCTTTGTCGCCCACGATGCTTTCAAGAGCTGTCCGACCAGCTTTGAAGGCTGGCGCTGCGGCGTCTGTCAGGTAAGAAGACCTTTGATGAACGGGTGTTGACGGAGGAAGAAGGAAGCTCCTGGGGAGCTCAATATGATAGATCGGTGGAATATTAGGATAACGAAACTAATTATGTGCATTTGTAGGCCAGTTGCTGCACCTGCCGCTACCTTCGCGACCCTTCGTGAGATCGAACAGCGCCTGAAGTCAATCAGCAATATCGAGAAGATCACCAAGACCATGAAGATTGTCGCTTCCACCAAGCTCAACCGCGCCCAACGTGCGATGACAGAGTCTCGTCAATATGGTAAAACGTCAAACACCGTGTTTGAGCAAGCCGAGACGAAGCCGTTGGAGAGTGAAGGCAAGAAGACCTTGATCGTGGTTTCCGGCTCCGACAAGGGACTATGCGGTGGTATTCACTCTGGATTGTCGAAGCAGGTCCGCCGGATGCTTGTCGAAACCCCCGATGCTGATATTGTTGTTCTGGGCGAGAAGTGCAAGGCTCAATTGTCTCGTTCAAATGGAAAGAACATAGTTCTAAGCTTCAACAATGTCGGAAAGAATATCCCAACATTCGCAGAAGCCCAAGCAATCGCAGACCAGATCTCTCTCCTCCCAGCGGACTATGCTTCCATTCAGATTGTCTACAACAAGTTCGTCAATGCCACATCCTACGAGCCCACCCCAGTTGAAGCTTTCTCCGAGGAAGCAATCAAGGAATCCCGTGAGTTGTCCTTAGCAAACCATGTGAGAGTCAAACTAACATGATCACAAAGCCAACTTTTCTGCTTTCGAGATTGACGACGAGGTTCTTACCAACTTCCGCGAATATGCCCTCTCCAACACTCTGTTCTGGGCTCTTGCTGAAGGCCACGCTTGTGAAATCTCCGCACGTCGTAACGCTATGGATGTAAGTCAAAAGCCTACTCTATTTCTAAATCGCTTAAAACTAACAAAACATAGAATGCTTCCAAGAACGCTGGAGACATGATCAGCAAATACCAAATTCTGTACAACAGAACGCGTCAAGCCGTTATTACTGGAGAGTTGGTCGAGATTATTACTGGTGCTTCTGCCTCGGAGGAATAAGGGGCTTTGTGAATATGTAGTGTAGTCAAGAAGTTTCCGGTTTTATGACCCTAGAGCGAGAGAAATCCATCTCTTTTGTACACCATTGCAATAAAATCCTAAGTACAGTTCCATAGACCACTTATTTTGTTATGTTAAAGCTTTCATTTCTTGCGAGATGTCCTCCCATTATACTACTTGCAATATCCGGAATGCCCGATTCTCCACTGTGTGCTAGAAGTGATATGGGTAGCGCCCAGTTTGTCGGAGGTTTACTTTATCAACTGTGTTGCCATTTATGGAATTTGTTCGGACGCTTTCCACGATAGGTTTAGAAGCCGCAAGGTCGTCAGCTCTCCAAGAGAAATTATCTTGCTTGATTGTCCTTGCCACAAATCAATTCAGAACAGCAGGCAGAAGAAATCTTAGATTTCCTGTGTAAGTAACGGGACGCATCTAATACCAACACCGTGTTCGATTTCTACGAGACCTTCCATGTCCCCCACGGACGAGTGTCCTCCCTTCCAGTACTTCAAACCAACGTACCAGACCTCTCCTTGATCACCATCCCCAACCGACTCGCCAACCCCGGTAATCTGCTTACCACCCTCTCCCCAACCAACCTCTCCCTCCTCACACTCTTCACTCCAATGGTATCACCCATTAACCTCCTCCCCCCACTCCTACCTACCATTTCTTCTCTGCCCCCATAAACCTCTCCCTCGGGCCTCGGTATCCAAGCCATTTGTTTAAAACGCCCACCATTCCCACCCGGCATGCAAAGTGCCCATTCAGTGGGCGAGATCTCGGAGAGAGTGCAGGCTCGGATGATGTGCCAGGAGTTAGGGGTGAGATGCAGGAGTTGGATGCAGAGGAGACCGGCGCCTGGTGGGGCTTGTGCTGTGGTAGAGTTGATGCAAAAAGGACACGCGAAGGGGAGGTTTAGGTGGGTTATAGTTGCAGGTTTAGATGAGGGATAGGCTATGAGAGGGCCGTAGCCGGTGTGGGCGCAGGTGTGAGTGAAGTTGTATTGAAATGACATGTTCAGCTTGGATTGTGGAGTCAAGTGATGTGATGACTAGTGTGAAGCTCTTGTATTCAAGAGGTGAGAGCAGTCAGAAATCTTGCAGAGCTTTTGTTTTAGGTGATTGCTTTGAGTTTTCAAGTTGTGTCCGTAATGTTGTGCAGGAGTTGCTATAAGTACTGCGGCATTGTTGGAAGGTATGTCTTTGCTTCTGACTGTGATCAGGAAGGGGTCTATTTCTCAGAAAGGTGAATTCTACAAAAGAAGGAATGCAGCATGCCAGTGACTCGAACTGTATCATGAGGGAAAGCGAAACCACAAATCCTTTCAAGAGAACTGCATCTCAATGTATAGGAAAATGTTCCTCTACGTTCTATCCGTTCTAGGGTCCCAATTCTTCAATATTATATGAGTTGAAAGTGTGAAAATGATCTGGCTCTTATTTTGGAAACGGAACACAGTCGGATGTGACTTAAAGAGATTTGAATAGTTGAAATAGTTAGACGATGTTATATTTGAATTTTATGGACCCATTTCTGAGGCATTCATTTCATCTTGCTTGCTTCGTGAAATGTAGATTTCACGAATCAAACAACCCTGCCTAGAATAACTAGCTTGCGTCTTGCAGAGTCGGAAAATATCCAACGAGCTATAACAAACATTACGGGGAATACAAGAAGCGCAAGCTTGATTAATGAAGTGTATTATATTGCATCAATTCACCGTCATCTACAACGCAGTATATATGAATCACTCCTCTTGACTGTCCCAGTGTGAATTCCCCGGTGTCTTCTCACTACTGCTCTATTGCAACCACTATTTATTCTTACTCATAATCACTCAGAGTGACCTTTAATCGAAGATTTGAACTACCCATTCTCTCACGACCTTTACCGCGGACCAGAGGAAGTCATTAGTTTTACAGCAGCAACGTAGCAGTCTATCGCTCAGCTTCCTGCCTCACCCCTGGATAATCTCCCACTAAGATTCAACTTAAAGCCACGCAAGGAATACGTAGCACGAAGTTTTCGCCAAGATCTCAGGACCCTTTTACCACTTCTAGTCTTCTCTCAGACATTACAAGGGGATTCATATCAAAAAACGAAGCTGATTCCAAGTAAGATACCATACAGCAATCCTTTTACTCCTGAAGACGTTTTGCTTTTTGGGTCATTTCAAGAGTCCGAGCATTTTCTCCTTGCAGCTCAAGATGTCAGCACATCTAGGTATTAGAAACTCCATATTCACTGGTTGAACTTGCTATTCAATTGAACATTTAGGTCCAGTTCTTTTCCCCCGCCCTACAGAAGGGGTGTTATCGATCTCTGCATAAGCTCACTCTTACCCCTATTCTCAATTCTCGCTTAACGCAGCATATTTATTACTCCCGTTCTCTTCAAACTCTGGCTGAGTTCTCAGAGTTCCCATCCCCCTTTCTAATTCTGCAAAATCTTTGCGACAACTGGGTCGTCAAACGTTTTCATCTACTGAAGAGATGCACGGAGGACTTGTTTTTTATAGCTGAGGTGGAGTGCCACCTCTCTCGGTGTCTTTTGCTTGGATACTAGTGAATTGCTAGCAGAAGCAAAGGAAGTCAAAGCCTTTTGTTTTCTGAACGTTTAGAGCCATTCCTAGGATAACACTAGCTCAACCTTTCTGAACCTCAATGCTCTAAACATTCTTACTAACAGTTGCAACTTAGATCTACTTAGCCTCCAAGTAGAAGACGAACCTATTCAGAGAACAACTCGCTTCGCTCAGAGGCTTCACGGTCGTTACTTCCCATACTTGGATCCTTCCTGAAAAGGTTGCTCATTCACTCCACGGATCTCAACCTTGCTCACCGGGTACATATTCCTCACAATTTTTCACCAAGCAACACACCATCATCTCCTCACATTTTGTCAAGCTTACTTTCCGTTCACCATCCAGCTATTTTTATCCCTTCTTGCAATACTTATCTTTAATCTCCTCAACATCAAAAGCAACAATGTGCGTCAAGGAGTTTCTCGGGTACAATTGCGGTCACTGCTCCATCCCCGTTCTCCGACCTTGTCCTATCTCTCAATCCAACCCCACATTCCCAGTGTGCCAGTACCCGGCCGAGCGACCGATATTCACTAATGACTTCTGCCACCCATGCTCTCGCATCATCTGGAACATTAAGGTTCTGAGGGAAGAGGGGACACACAAGGAACGACACATGGCGGGGGAATGTTTGTGTGAAGTTATCTTTGAAGGTGAGGATCGGGAGAAGCGTCTTCGACCTCGGAGTGGAAAGGGGAAGGAGAGACCCGCCGAGAAAGAGACTCATGGTGGTGCAAACTCCAGAGAGGCTAGTGGAGGTAAGAATGCACGACCAGGTGCTGAGCGTGGCTATGAAGACAGGGGCGAGACATCGACTGGAGTTGGACAATATGGTTCACGTGGCCGAAGAAGTGTTAGGGATGGATCTCAGTATGATCAGAAGAATGATGGTGCTGTAATGAATTCTCAAGCTGGTGGTGAAGGTCGCAACCTTAGTGGCGGGGTCGAGTATAGGTATGCCGATCAAGGTCAGGTGTGTGCTGGAACTTATGCCCGTGGAAATTTTGCAGATGGTGAGTGGGTTCAAGGTTATGATGGTGGACGACGCAACGCTATACTCGGACATGGTGGTTCAGACGCGGACGGATCTTATGGGTCTCATGTCTATGGACCACTAGGCCATCAAATGCATGCAGGGCAAGACACGGGACTGGGTGATTGGTCTCGGCGTGATTGGGACCCCGAGGCCCAAGAGAAAGCATACCAATACGTTGGTTATGTCGCCAATGAGCTTCGCCAGCAAAGACCAGTGATGCCCGAGTCCGGATATGGAACGGCGGTTGCTGGAGGTAACTACCCGAGTCACTTGGTTTGGGAGGGTCAAACTATGTTGGGCCAACCTGGCGCCGGCATGAAGTGGTATCCTCAGCCTGACCCCTCCCAACCTGCAACTACAAGCAACGAGACGGCCCAGCCAGCAGTGAAGGACAATGAAAAGAGCGGCAAGAAGACGAAAGCTTTATCAAAGGCACACTCGGAGCCAAGCCACACGCCCTACCAAAGCTACGCAAAGTCGGCAGCTGAGGATTCCGAGCTCCAAGTAGAGCCACAAGAGGAACAAGCAGAGGCACCAGTCGTCAGCAGTGACATGGTCAAGCCTCGATACTAGTCACGCATAACTTTGTAAGTATGAAAGGCAATTTTATGCATAGTTCTATTTCAAATTTGCTGGTATTCTAACTCAGCTGAACAGGACTGTACAACAAGGAAAGGCACGCCATTTGTATCATCAATGTACAATCCATCCTCCGTTCATTCTTATCGATCGACCTCTCCAAACACTGAAATTTGGTCAGCACTTATTTTTATTCAACATATAGACGCATCGACTTACCCAGATCCATTGTTCCGATAATCGCCACAGCATCTGCCAACAAATGACCTCTCGAGATCTGGTCAAATCCTCCCAAGTGTGCGAAACCAGGTGCTCGGATCTTGCAGCGGTATGGTCGTTCACTCCCGTCACTCACAACGTACACTCCCATCTCTCCCTTTGGCGCTTCGATGGCCGAATACGTCTCTCCTGGTGGTACAGTATACCCTTTTGTGAATAGCAAGAAGTGGTGGATCAAAGCCTCCATATTCTCCTTCATGGCTGCACGGGGTGGTGGGGAGATTTTATAATCCTCAACACGGATAGGTCCTGGAGGCATCTTGTTTAGGCATTGGTGGATGATCCTGAGCGATTGACGGAACTCTTCCATCCGGCAGAGATATCGGTCATAACAATCACCATTGACACCGACTGGCACATCGAACTCGACCTCACCGTACGCATCATACGGCTGGCTCTTCCGAACGTCCCATGGTACACCAGACCCACGAAGCATGACACCTGTAAAAGAGTAGTTCAGCGCGTCAGCTGCCGACACAACACCAACCCCCTTCGTTCTCCCAATCCAGATTCGGTTGTCAGTCAGCAATTCCTCAGTCTCATCAATGCGATCTGCGAATTGCGTTGCCCATTGATAGATGTCATCAAGAAGGCCTACAGGGATATCTTGATGCACACCTCCTGGTCTTATATAAGCAGCGTGAAGCCGAGCTCCTGACACCCTTTCATAGAATTCCTGCACATCACTTTAGCATTGACCTTCAGAAGCATAATAAATCGTTGAATTTACCATTAACTTCTCACGTTCCTCGAAACCCCACAAGAAAGGTGTAAGAGCCCCAACATCCATTGCGTGAGACAACACCGACATCAAATGGTTTAATACTCTCGTGATCTCTCCAAACAGTGTCCGAATCCACTTCGCTCGCTCCGGAATCTCAATATTTAGGAGCTTTTCCACAGCCAGAGAGAAGCATTGCTCATTGGTCATCATAGAAACGTAATCCAAACGATCGAAATACGGCAGAGCTTGCAGATAAGTCTTGTACTCGATCAACTTCTCCGTCCCTCGATGCAGCAATCCCACATGCGGATCCGACCGCACAATCTCCTCTCCATTGAGTTCCAGAATCAATCTAAGCACACCGTGAGCTGCCGGATGCTGAGGACCGAAATTGACCGTGTAATGCCTGATCTTCCTGTTCTCGACACCTTCGCCATCCAAGTTCGGGTCCGGCGTCTTGTTGATGTGCTGCGTGTCGTAGGGATCGGTGGGGTGCGAGAAGTTCGAATCGGTGGGTATCAGCTTCGTGCCTTCGTAGGGCTCGGCATAACGGAGGGAGGGGACGGATGAGAATGCTCGTGAGGTGCGTGCAATTGGGAGTGCGGGTCGTAGACAGAGGCGTTTGGCACTATGGCTGGCAAGCCGGGCGAGAGATGCTGCCATTGTGACCGAGTATCCTGGTTTGTGAGTACCAAAACTCTTCAGCCGTTTTCAATTGACACGAAATGAGGGAGAGGGGTCCGGGCAATGGACTAAAATCAGTTGTCGTCGCCTCCTTCTGGAATCATGAGGTTGACGATTTTGGTGGAAGCTCGGAGCGGATTAACTAATTGGCTTTCATCAGCTTCTGATTGGCTGGCGCATTTTCTCCGTGATGCCGATCTTCAAGACTTTTCGAAGAGCTTCAAAAAAAAGTTACTCGACAGACCCCGCTATCAATTCAAGAAATTGCAACCATGGCGCCCGTACAACCCTCCCAAGAGGAGCTCGATCGTCGAAAGGCAAGTACTTTCTGCAGCTATTCTAAGGTACAACTCTAACAAAAATAAAAGATCATAGGCATCAACTCAGAAACAGTAACAAATGTAACCTCCACCGACTTCCCTGGTCACTGGCCGGGCGAAGACAACTCCTGGTCGCTCTCATCCTTTCGCAACACCTTCAACATAAACATCCACCGCAATGAACCACTCGAATCCTCCTTCTCCCTCGTCGGAATTGACGCCTCAGTCGCTAACGCTTTCCGGCGCATCATGATCGCGGAAATCCCCTCCGTAGCCGTCGAAGCTGTCTACGTGCACAACAACACCTCTGTGATCCAAGACGAGGTCCTGTGCCAGCGCCTAGGACTAGTTCCGTTTAGGGGGGGCAAAGAGGGGATTCAGGAGTTTTTGAAATGGCATCCGAGGAAGAAAGATGATGGTATGAATACTGTCATAGAAGAGGAAGAAGAAGAGAATACGAAGTTCGATTACAACACTATCATCCTCTCTCTCAAAATCGCTTGTACTCGGAACAAAGAAGCAGAAAAAGGCGAAAGGGATCCGTTGAAAGCATACCACAATGCTCACGTCTACGCGCGGGATATACAATTCAAGCCATTTGGACGACAAGAACAATACTTTTCGGGAGAAGATGCCATTAGGCCTACGAATCCCGATATCTTGGTAGCGAAGCTGAGGCCGGGACAGTGCATTGATGTTGATATGCATGCGTTCAAGGGTGTGGGAAGTGATCATGCGAAGTTCTCACCTGTTGCTACGGCCTCTTATCGACTTTTGCCAACCATCACGATTTTGAAACCGATTCTAGGGCAGGATGCCGAGAAGTTCGCTAGGTGCTTTCCGCAAGGGGTTATTGGGTTTGAGAAAGTGGGCAAGAAGGAGGCGCAGAGGAAAGGGAGTGGGTATGAGGGACACGAGGGGGAGAATAAGGCTGTAGTGGTGGATCCCATGAAGGATACGGTTAGCAGGGAGTGTCTTCGGCATGAGGAGTTTGAGGGTAAGGTGAAGCTTGGGCGCGTGAGAGATCATTTTATTTTCTCCGTGGAGAGTGTAGGGCAGTGGGAGAGTGATGCTTTGTTTTTGGAGTCGGTGAAGGTGCTTAAGATGAAGTGCGAGGCGCTGAAGCAGAATCTGCAGACTATGAATAGATAGATTTAGAGTTTGCGAGTGTGTATATGCATTTGAGGAGTTTGGGGGCTGGCGTTGGATTATGATTCCTAGGTTACAAGCGCTTTGTGGAGATAGAAAAGCAAAAGCAATTTATTCTGCTTCATCTGGTATCCTATAACTCCGTCTTATGCAATGATAATAAGCAATGCAAGCACTCCATGACCTCCTTTATGCTCGCTCGCTCGCTCCATATCTGCAAAGCTTTTCCTAACCATTGCGGTCCGTGTGACAGCGACAGATCCCCTACTAAACAGCGGCCCTGTACTCCTTAAAGAACTTGAGTTTATACTTGAAGTTGACCGTCCCCAACGAAGGATCCGTAATCGCAATCTCATCCCCATTGCCAACCAGCTCTCCAATCTTCTTCTTCAAATTCGGTCTCGTCATCTCCTCCAAACTCACAGGGCTCTGCATATACAGGGTATGACTCTCAGCACGAATTGAAGGCTTTTTCAGCTGTGCCTCTGCTCTCTCAGCCAAGGACTCAATGAACTCTTGTAAAGTAAAGTTCGGGTCGACTTCGAGATCTCGAGCAAGTTGTCCACATACTGGACAGTCATCTTTCTTCTCGTGCTTGAAGGTGTAGGTATAGATGCTGTCGTTTCCGGAATACATCATGTAATTCTCCTCGAAGCCAAGACTAGGGTTCGTTTGAGTGGCGATCTTGAAAGCTTCGTTGCAGCAGCTAGCAGCTATGATGGCGTTTGTGGATGCAATGGCGGGAATGATGTTCTTGACTACGCCTTGGGTGAGTGAGTAGGTGACGCCCGAGATCTTGAACTCTTCTGCTCGAGCTAGAGCTTTCTTGTACAGCCAGGTGATGTGTTCTGGGTCATCATTGTCTAGCTTCGGGAATGGCTGCTCTTGCTCCCATGCAATAATATGCGCCCACTCAATGCAATGTTCTGGCTGGCGAGGGATCGTTGCGAGTGTGCAAAGAGGGACTGCCTGTCTTGGGGCATGCATATCAAGTTGACATTCTAGGCAAGATGTGATGGTAGGGAACACGACGCGCGATTGGCCCTTGAATCCTAATTGTGTACTCAGTCCTGCGATTTGACAATCTATATAATAGTCATACATACCTTCTGTACCTCCGTCAATCAGAGGCTTATAACTCTCGGGATTTTCTGGGTCCGCAAGATTAATTAGTGTAGAGTTCATCCACCGTCGAGCCTCAATACTGTCCAGTCCGCAGATGACTATGTTGAATTGCATGTAGAAATCCTCGTCTTTGTCTTGAATCTTGCAATTATGCGGTGTAATCGAGACCCCTTTAACTCTCTTCTCTACAAATCTTGCTGCCACTTCTGCTTTTGATTTGCCCACATCGCTGTGACGGAAGAGGAATTGGCGGTTGAGATTCGAGACGTCGATCGTGTCTAGGTGGTGTTAGGAGGGCAGTGACCTTTGGAAGCAAACCAAAACGCACCCATATCAATCACATGTATGTCCTTAAAGCCGGAGAGAGCCAGATCCTTCAGTAGTTCACATCCAAGGCCTCCAGCGCCACTGTTCTCCAGTCAGTATCTGTATATTCCCGTCTCGCTCCAGGCAACTAACATGACTCTGTGAATTTAGTTAGCAGTCATCCTCATTCCAAGAAGTCGCAGATACGAACAGTACTTTCAGTCTATCCATCGTCGAGACTGCCTCATCACTGGTGTCAAATTCCTCAGATGTGTACGGTCCTGTGTTTCGACGAACATTGTCCAGGTACGTCCTAGAGGAGGGGTGTGAGCTTCTGCTTATGTTCGGGAAGGTGAGAGTATATACCATCTTGAGTCTGGCTCTAATGCGGGCACTGGTATTGTGCCTGCCACCATTACAGGTTGAGACATCTTGAATACAATACTGTGTGCAAATGGGGTTGCAGAAGAGGGGAGTTGTTGTTTTAGAAGGGGAAGGGTAGGAGGAGGAGGTACCTTCTTATCTTATCGCCGTGCATTAGCTCCAGGCAAGCTTCGCTTCGTCCAATTCTTTATAGTCCTGCCGCTAGGCGAGCTCTGCTATTTATTCCGGAACTTCATCTCAAGCCAAATGTAGCCAT
Source organism: Lachnellula hyalina (assembly GCF_007821495.1). Lineage (NCBI taxonomy): Eukaryota > Fungi > Ascomycota > Leotiomycetes > Helotiales > Lachnaceae > Lachnellula > Lachnellula hyalina. The sequence goes on from NW_022157151.1 coordinate 137,160, forward strand.
GGAGGGTCTGCTCAATCCTGTGAGTACTTCATACAAGTCGAAAGACAAGGAAGAGGATGCTATCTTGGTTGAAGTGCCTAGAGCATCCAAAGCTATTACCAAGCCGACTTTCCAAGCTTCCACTCCAGAAGAGGCTCTCGAGATTTTGAAGAATGAGCCAGACTATGAAGCTCTGATCTCCACCTTACGATTTCTTGGAAAGTCGAACCATGATTTCAATATCACTTCTCCAAGTCCTGTTGCATCTCAACTAGTCCATGTCCTCGTCTCAGAAACATTGCCAAATTACTGGAACGTCGTATATGAACCAGAGGGGAAGAATTCGAAAGGAGGAAAGCAGAGGAATAACAGGCGCCTGCCAGATCTCGAGTTGTTTCTTACATGTCTCCGAAGTGTCACGGGCTTGAATGCAATTTTGTTGTCTCTAAAAAGACATATTCAGCTGTCAAAGGAGACGAAAAGGGCTATAGGCGGTCCAAATGTACAGGATATATTGACCGTCCTTCTCCAGGCACTATCAGCGCTTCTCGAAGGGGATCGGTCAGTTGAGAGGATCTGGAGTGCTATATACGTCTCCTCGGATCCACCGCAAAAGCAAAGGACCATTTGGAATGAATTCTTAAGCCTGGTTGGGGGAGGCAAGATCTTGGGAACTGCTGCAGAAGTAGAAGATATTGTTAATGATCTCAGTCAGAAGATCGGCGAAAAGTACTGGATAGCAGATGGTAGTCTCTATAGCTCGTGGCTTTCTCGCAATATTTCTTATTGGGTAAACTGTTTGCCAACGGATTCTGTAAATGGATGGAAATGCTGCAGCGAACTACTAACAAAAACATTCCGCCTTGGATATACAGGTACGTAACACAATTTCAGTTTGTAAACCATTCTCTAACATGCTACTAGAGAAAACTCTCAACGAGCTCTTGAAGTCTCTGCTCTTTCAAAGTCAGAGTGATGATACTAGATTCACGAAGCTGCTTTCCAGCTTGCCGACTTTTGAGCAGCGAAATGTACTCTATGCTCTTCTACAAATTATCTCAAAGGAGCATCTATCCACCACGATCACATCTAAAGCCGATTCTTCATGGTGGAAATCAGATGCCAAGGTTGTTTCTGGCGCCGCTGGGCTGATAAAATCATTGGTAAATAACGAAGAATCAAGAAAAACTCAGCTGTTGTCATGGCTGACTAGTTCCACGGGAGCTTGTGTTGGCGAGGGAATTGCAATTCGACGTGCAGTTGTAGCAGCTCTTGCTGAGGACAAATCTGACATGGAGGCCGTATTAGAGAAGAGCCTGCTGCAACTTGGGGACCAATTGTACATTAAGCATACTCCTACAATGCAGCAAGAAGGTGCGAGTCTAGAAAGCTGCTTTTTCGAAACATTTACTAACCATACTTAACAGTTCATACCCAGGTTCTACTTCTCGCTGCAGGCCAGGTCCACCGAAAAGCTCCGCTTCGTCTTTCAATGATGATGAGGTCAGGAGCTCATTTAAATGTTGTCACAAACAGACTTGGATCTTCATCACCCCGTGCGAGGTTTCTAGGCATGGTAGTTGGCGAAGCACTGTCTGGATTAGTTGATAAAGGGGACAAGAAGATGGACTTCAAAGTGGATGAGATGAGCACTGCTGAGGCAAATTGGTATAAGAGCTTGGCCAACGTTTCCGATACAATTGGCTCTGCAGACATATTAAAGTCCGGAGTAGTCGCTCCGTCATCATTCAAAAGTCAACCAAGACCTTCGAAGCCCGTGAAGAAGCCTGCACCTTTTAATGGAAGCTCGAAGATCATTTCGATCGAAGAAGTCGACGATGATGAAGAGGAAGAGGAAGAGGAGTCAGATGACGATGGCTTAGTTCCATACGCCAAACCATATTCTGACCCAGAAGACTCAGATGAAGATGCCACGAACATCATTCGGGACAAATCTACCGCTCCAGTCTACATCCGAGACTTGATAACGTATTTGCGAGACACCGATAATTACGACCGACAGAAACTCGGTCTTCAAACCGCAGCACCGCTCATTCGAAGAAAGGCGAATTTTGGAACAGAAGTCAGCTCACATGCTGAAGAGTTAGCTACTCTGCTTGTAGGGATACAAGACAAATATGACATGGATGATTTCCAAGATATGAGGTTACAAGGAATGATTGCCATACTCGTTGCCCTACCCCTGAAAATGGGCCAGTGGTTCTCCAAGACCTTCTTCGACGGGGACTACTCCATCTCCCAACGTGCCTCAATCCTCACCACCCTTGGGCTCGGTGCACGAGAAATTGCTGGGTTCAGCGAAGAAGCCAGTTCCCTAACCTCAAGTAAGCCCCAACCTGTCCCCTCTTTTCCAAGCAAAACACTCCCAGAAAGCATGCACAAAATCTACGCCTCATCTCCTTCACCCGCCAAACGCGAGCTCAAATCAACACCCATCTCAACCCTCACAACACAGCTAGCCAACACAATGATAGCACCCATGGCCGCCTCCCTAGCCGACAAAGCAACAGGTCCCAATATCCTAAAAACACGCACCTTTTCATCCCGCATGGCTGTTGAAGCTCAACGAAAGAAGCCCACCACCAACGCTCTAGCAAAAGTCGTCGCAGATGGCTTCTTCTTTCCCCTAACCGGTCGATTCTTCATCCACCTCAAAGCCCGCTCCAATATTGTCTTTGATCCTTTCCTCTTAGCTCTATTTCTGAAAACGATAGCGCTATTACTGCACGCCAGCGGCCCGAACAACATGTCCTTGCCGCAGATGACGAGCGAGGCGTGGGATTTATTACTTGGGCTGAGGACGCAGGCTACGAGTGATGTAGGCGTGCTTGAGGGTTTGCTGTTTGTGGTTATGGTATTGGTCGAGGTTAACTCAGATAAGAGAGGCTTGGTTGAGGGGTATGGAAGGCAAATTTTGGAGATGCAGGAGTGGGTTGAGGGGGTGTTTGGCAGATTACAGGGCGTGGGCGGTGAGGAAGAGGAGAAGGTTAGGGTTTTGGCTGCGGGGGTGCTCGTTAGGATTAGGGAGTGCGTGGAGAAGTATCAGGCGCTGCTGTTGGGGGATCTGGCTAGCTTTTGAGCATAGTTATTGGGCTGTACTAGGTAGCTCTCAAAGTCTCAAATCAAAGTCTTGAGTCACATACTTGACTCCCGTATTTCGAAATTATCTTTCTGCCCTGATCCGATTCTTTTACTTCCTGAAGCCACAAGCCCTCTGTTCGTGGTTCACATTCTCGGAACTCCGCCCTCTGCTTGAATGTTTACTCCTCACGAGTCACAACGTCCTTCATTGGGAGGAGAAGAAGATGTATAGCGCTATTATGACTTTCCTATTTATTTTGCGAAAGGAATATCTGAAGAACACGACCCGGGCCTCCTTGTGGTCAGTATAGTATTTCAAAGAGCGTGAATAGCAACTGTTGACAAACCTAACTACAAGCTTACACTTGACAGCAGAGAATCCCAAGGCTCGATTTAGATGGTTGAGAAGACGAGAAAATAAATAATAATTAGCAAGCGAAGAAGTAATAGTAGATTGACTGGTTCACTCATAAACTCACAAACTCACAAACTCCTAAGGATTGATTAACGAGCTAGTTTATTGAATTCGGTGGATTTTTAATTGGCCAATCTCAGAATTAGTCAATAAATCAGAACAGAACGCCGCGCTAATTCATTCGTTTCATTCCGTCCATTTCCCCTTTTCTTTCTTCCCAACGCCTTCCCTATAACCCATAACGTAAAAAGCTGAGCAACAAGTCTAAGAAATGTTCATACAATTGATGACCACGAGCAACCACGTCAAATTACAATCCATTCCCTTCCAACTGCTGCATCTTCGGTTTTGGGGAAAACTCATCCGTGACGTAGACGTCGCCGAAAGCACCTAGCTGCTTGATGAGACTGTCCAAGATGCGTTGGAACTCAGCCGCCATTTCTGTAGGCGAAGCTGTGCCCGTCAGAGCAGCAGCAGATGGTGGTTCGGGAAGTTCAGGAAAGTGGGATACGGTGTAGGGCTGCTCGAGGCGGCTGCCTAAAAAAGAATTCGATATGTTATTCGGTCGTGGGGGAGGTGGCATGGACGTATAGTCTGGATCTAAAAAGTTGTTGGAGACTTCGTAGTGTGGTATATCGTTGGGACCGTCCCGGGGATCATGTTCAACATCAGAGACGGAGAAATCGGAGACGTCTGCGATATCGCTGGATTGAGTCTGCAAATTAATGGCAGCAGGAAGAGTCGTGTCGTCAATGTAGATAGATGGCTCCGCTTGGTCAATCGGTGCTTGGTATGAGGCATGACGCTCAAACTCAAAGGGGTTTCCGGATGTCATCTGCTCGCTCGACGTGGAAACATCAGAATTTGCAGTTGATGGGCGTGTAATCTCGGGATAGCTATCAGGCATACTCATATCAAGATCGATGAGTGACTCTGCCATAGATCTTCGCTCTAAGGCAGGCTGTGTCGAACCTAAAATGCCAGGGCCGCTGAATGAAGCCCCTAGAGGTTCAGTTGGATGATGAATCAAAGTCGGTCGAGCACCAGAGCCAGGTGTAATCGCTGGTCGTGAGACACTATAACTCGAAGGAAATCTGGATACTTCGGGATCTGCCGAAGCAGGTGGTGCCATTGCACTTGCCGATGGGAAGGTCCAGTCTTGAGTGCGGCGATTGGGATTGGCATCAGCCGGATCGCTGAGTGCGGGTCTGCTGAAGGCATGCATTGTTGAAAATTCATCTTCGTCATCCATACGCCGTCCTGCGGGCTTGATTGTGTCCTCCCGGAAGCTTGAAAGGCCTGGATCGGAATCATGACCGTCAAGGTCGATCATCGTGTCTTTGATGGCCGTCCTTGCGGAGTCATCGCGCAGAGGCAAGTCAGAGGTCGGTGGAGACATCATCTGTCCGTAATGGACTTTACTATTATCGTGGTAGTTAGATTTGGTATTAGGATCGAAGACTTTCAACAAAGGATTCAACGGAGCCGCAAGAGCTTGCGGTGGAGGGCGCCTCCTCCCGGCCTTAGCACGCGGTGGTTCCTCATTAGAGGGCATTACGCTAGCGCCGTAAGCATCAAACATATCCTGGGCAGTTGCATTATCGAAGACTTCTTGACCAAAGGATGGGGTGGTAGAAAAATTCCAGTCTCCGCTATCGACTGTCGCCCCAGAATCTACATCCCCAAGTCCTTGGGCTCCGCCAGGCATGAATAAAGATTTCCGACTTCCACCATGCTGTTCCCAGACCATAAATGCGCGAACCAGTTGAGCCAGACTTGACGTTGGGTATTTTAACCCTGTATTGTGAATGTATGGGTGTCTCTGGATCTGCTCGATGGTGGGCCGAGCACTTGGCGCTTCCTCCAAGCAGAAAGCAACTAAGTCTCGGAGGCCGTCCGAATAATTGCCTCCTTCTAGTCGAGGAGTGGAGACTGCATGGCGCGCCTGGAGAACCGAAAAGGTATTGACCTTGCCAACATTTGGTGGTAAACCCGTGGCAACCTCATAAACCATAGACCCGAAAGCCCAAATATCAATTTCCTTGCCGTAGCTGACATTAGAGCCAAACAACTCGGGGGCCATCCAATGAGGTGTACCAATGACTGTTGTTCGTTTGTCGAACTTCTGCTCCATAACTCCAGCAACACCAAAATCGCAAAGCTGCACACCTCCCTGCTCGGTGATGAGTACGTTTGCACCTGAGATTTGTCAAATTATGGAAATTGCAATTTACGGTGTGGACTTACATTTGATATCTCTATGTATAATGTCGGCCTCATGAACCCATCGAATAGCCTCCGCTACGCCCCTAACAACTGGGATGATCCATTTTTCTTGTAGTCCACCAGGGGCAGTTGGTTTCATCTACCATATGATTAGAATCTATCAACAACATGGTTGTGGGAGGCCAGGGAACTTACGAGGGTTGCAATGCTACCACCTGCGCAGAATTCGGTCACCATCCACATAGCCGGGCCAACAGGCAGTGCTTCAATAACGTGATTAATATTGCGGGCATTATTTTCGCTCAGTATCTTCAAGGCATTGACCTCTTTGAGGAATTCGCCGTACGCGTCGGCATTTCGCGGGTTCAATGTATCGCTCTCATCAATATCGATGATTTTAACAGAAACAATAGCTCCCGTGCTCATGTCCTTGCTGTTGTGCGGGTTAGTCAGTGGACTGTGTATGTTTGACAAGCTCACGCTGGACACAAAAAGCGGCACTCGTTGTTGTCAACTTTCGATACCTCGCTCAGCTTGACACGTTGAGAGTTTGGTGCCGCTTTTTATATCCACGATACAAGCTCAAAAACGACTTACCTCTTATAGACCCTTCCAAAAGTACCCTTGCCAATTAACTCGGTGAGACAATATTTGGGGGGAGATTTTCCGCTCTTGTTACACATCTCAACCACGGCATTCTGCATCTGGCGAGCATCCTCCACAGCCTTCGTCCTGATTCTGTTCGTATCCGTCGACCGAACTTGAAGTTTGTTATCCATCTTGGGAATCTTCCCACTCTCAATGTGCTCAACCGAAGAGTTTCTCTCTTCAAAGGTGATTGTCACGACTGGTACAGTCAGGGAGGCGGGCGACGGAGGTGGGAGTGGAGCGGGAAATGGAGGAGGTCGGGACCGATCTGGCGCTGGGAGATGAAAATAATTGTCTGGTTTAGGCCTAACAACGAGTGGCAGAGGTAGCTGCAAGGGGGTACGTTGTCGCTGCACAGGCGGGGGGTTATTATGCCTTTGGCGCGGGTGTGAGGCAAGACGTTGCAGTCGCGGATGATCTGGGAGCTCAACCTGGGACTGAAGTTGAGGCTTAGGCTGGACGTTCAATGAGGGGAGTTGGCGGGCGCGACGAGCGACGTTGTGGGCTTGGAAGATATCTAAGCTTCGGCGATCTGCTTTGTGCAAGGAATTCGAAGAGCTTGTCGAGGCAGGTGCAGGTTCAGGTACGTGGGCGCTCTGTTCGAAGGTGCGTTACTCGTCAGCATGAACGGATTGGAGGAGAAAAGGTGCGTGGAGTGGGAGATCAGAAAGAACGATGCAAAGAACGATGCAGGTGCAGACGTAGGTAGGCTCTGTTTTTGGAAGGAGGAAACAGAATAGAAAGAGGAAGTAGAAAGTAGTGAGAGATAGAGACAGCGACAGAGAGACAGAGAGAGTGAATGAGGCTGAATCAAGCAATCAAGTCAACATACCCCTGTTGCGGCTGCCATCGCAAGTCCCGGATTGCCTGCATGTGGCTGCGGTGGTCGCTGGTCGATCCTTCCTATTCTGGTCTAACGTGGTAGTTAGCGTCCGTCTCTCGATCCTGATACGCTCACCCCTTTCGCACGGCCTGGCTTGGCATTCTTCTCTTAACGACATGCCATACGGTACTGTACTCGTGAGTACATCCATCCACCAACCGGCAGTTCATCTACCTCAGTCTTTGAGCAAATTTGTTATCACTTACCTCACTACTACCATCAATCCCATGACTACCCCTATTTCCTACCTCTCCATCTCCCTCTCCCTTTCCATGTTGCTTTTGGATGTCTGTAGACGATGAGACATTCTCGCGAACACGGAATGGAGGCGGGCCTGGATGCTTTCGGGATCGAAGTTGGCTCTGAATGTCTCTCGGAGGATATTGATTCCCACCTCTCCCCAGTCCTCTACCTGCTGCTGTCGATGATCGCAGTAGAAGTGCCTGTAAGTGTGTTTGCGAGTCTTGGTGCGGACGGTGATGCACTGTTGGCCGAGGAATAGATTGCTTTCTAACAGGACCTTGTGAATCAATACCCCCACCGGATTGCGTCTGAGGCGAATACGGCCTCGTGGTAGTTTGCAGTTCAACGCAAGCATCTCCAGTCAATTCTGTACCAGGCTGTGCTCGATCACCCAGCGAGAGACACTCCCCCGAAAGACCTTTTATGAAATCGAAATTAGTGACGGGTGATTTGGGTGGAAACTCAAAGGGACGGGTAAACTTGGTGCACCGCATCGGAACGTTATAATTCTTGGGCATTCGAGGACTAGCGTAAGTTGAGTACTGCTGTAGCGCTTGTCTAAGCTTTGGACTTCGACCTCGTGCTGCATCGTAATCTGACGGTAACTGTTGTGAAGGCTTGACGGGGAACCTCGTCTGCGATGATTTTATTGCATTGAATGGTCGCGTACCTGGTGATTTGAACTCTTTGCATTCCGAACACCACTTCGTTGTAACGCCGGACGGCATCGGCAAGGGCGTTATATTTTGCTTCTGGTCGTCGCAAGGTTTGACCACTGGAAATCCACTCGGCGTCGTTATTGGAAAACTGTTCTCATTTCGATGTCCCAGACCGTGTGGGACATTGGCAACCGGAAATCTGCTCCATGGTGTATTTGGTCCTCCTTGCTGTGACTCGGCAAAATGCGGAAGATCCTGACGCAGTTTCTCATCTTTTGTCTGGATAGGCCTCTTCGTCTCTGCTCTCCAACCAGGCAGTTGTTCCTCGAACTCTTCTATACTCATCCGGGGGACGACAACTGGCCTTCGGCCCATCAGATTGCTATCAGCGTTTTTCCAGTGGGCCTGTCTGTGTGAGGACGGATTCACGAATTTGTAGGAAGGATCACGGAGGTGCCCATCCTCGGACACATCCGCCGTGCTTCCTGTATTGTCTTCAGTGGAGAGGCTCTCAACCTCTTGCGTCTTTACCTGTCGTCTAGTCTCGTCATTCGATACATGAGCCCTGCTTCCTGGATTATCTTCATCAACATATCGTCTTGTTTTCTCTTCCCGCTGTGCCTGTCGCCTGGTCTCGTTATCAGATGCGTCGTAAAGTGAATCGAATGGTGGTCGTCGCTGAACATTTGGGGTGCGCATTGAAGGAGGAACATGCTGAATGAGAGGAATGTCCTCCGCCAACAACTGTGTTCTCGTTGTTTGACTGTGGTTTCGTCTGCCAAAAAAAGCTCGAAACGGCGAACGTGACTTATCTCCAAGAGGCTCGACCTCACTTTTCTTGGTCAAGTCACATGGGGATTCAAGGCATCCTCGGCTTGTATTAGGCTCTGTAACCAATTCCCCTTTAGCATAACGCCATACACTTCGAATCTTGTCTCGCCAAGTTGGTGTGTCAGGTGTAATATATGTTGGTCTTCTCGAGGGCGGTTGATGCTCAACCGCGTGTCCGTCCTTGAGGAGGTAGTCCACATAACTGCGGCCGGCCATATCGGAATATTCTGAGGTTTCTAGAAGAATCGGTATGTCATCCGGTCTTGGATACTGATTATCTCTTTCTTTGAGTCTGTCGCCAGGTCTCTTTTGAGGTGCCATTTTTTCTCGTCCTCTGCTGAGGAAGACTCAATTGAAAGGTGGTTGGTCGCTCGCAATCATGCAATCATGCTGGCCATATTCGAGGCTTCCTATCTTGCTGTCATCAGGCATTGGTAATGAGATCAAGGTCGCTGGTTGAACAGCGATGAAACGAAGATCGGAAGTTGAGGTTGTATGGATCCTTTGTGCGAAGAATGAGAAGTTTACGGCAAGAAAGTCAATCAAAGTGGATATGTTTTCCCATTTGGGGTTATTCTTGAAGCTTTCACAGCACGTGGAAGCGGAGCAACATTGCGCCCCTCTTTCTCTGCCAAACGCCACATACACAACATAACCCTAATATATTAATTTCTTCTTTATGTAACTGATCACTCGTACTCAGCCCTTCGTCCTCGATGTTTCTGCATGTTATCATATCCATTTCCCGCAAAGTTGTAAAGCAATATCATTTTTTCAGATCAGAACAGTATTTCCTGTTTCGGAATTCACAGAAGCAACACCGCCCTCAGGGAACTACTACTTGAGAATCCCAAAACGGCATACTGCCTATCCACTATCCAAGGCACCTTAGGCACCTACCTAGGTAGACATTCATTTGTTTTCATATCGACACAATATCACGCGTTACGCGCTCCTTATCTTGATTCTGCCTTTACATGCCAAGCAGAGATATATGCAAATGCTATGCAATCTATAGTATTATATTATACTTACCTATGTAGAAAGCTCGCCTCAAAGACCTCCTAGAAATAGGATATAATGTATTTTCTGGAGGATAACTGTGGCGTACGACTATATGATCCTCACTTTTAACACGCTTCGATTTGATGCACTGCTCACGTATCGCACCTGCAAAAAGTGGGCGCGTAACACAACCGCTGAAAGTCCTGTTATCCTCTTTTTTTAAAGGCTGAAATGAATTCCTACCGGCTACCTACCACTTATAGGTGAATTGATTTTCTTGCAAGGGTCTAGACACAGACGCTCTATAGCTGGGACGGCTTGACCAAGGTAGATGATGAGACTATAGTAGGGTCGAAAGACTTGAATTAAAGGGGGTGCTTTTGTTTGACTTTATTTTCTTCGAGAGTAAAGACTCCAAGATACTGTGCATTACTTGTAGCGCAAAGGATTCTCGGACCAGGCACCTTTGCCAAACTCGGCAGTAGCGTCAAGGTAAGCAAGACGTGTGACAGAAGATTTATCTGATGAACAAGGTCGAATCCGTCATTTGTTATAACCTGACTGGAAGGTGCCGAACTGATCCCCGCATTATTGCACAAGATATGGAGCGGTCTACCGGTACCCGACCAGCGTTTCCCAAGCGCTTGCACACTGGCTAAACTGCTCATATCGACTTCCCACCATTCAATCTCGGTATCGAGCTTTCCAGCTACTTTGGCAGCTGCTTTGAATTCGTCGATGACGGATTCCGGGGACGGTTCACGAGGTGGTGGGTTTGGTCGACATCCCAAGACGATATTTGCGCCCCGGGAGGCGAATCGAAGAGCGGCTTCACGGCCAATACCGCTGTTGCCGCCAGTGACGATAATCCATTTTCCGGTGAAATCGACGTCTGGAATCTCAACTGTTGTGGAGTTGCAGCACCTGAAGGATTGTATCTGGCACCAGAGGGAGGATGGATATTTGAAAGGCGAAGCTTTGCTTTTTTTCCCCCATCGTGAAGGAAGGTTTGGGGCTTTAGTGTTATGGTGTTTTTTGAAGCGGAGATAGAAGTGGTACGTGGTACGTATACAGAGTAGAAGTGGAAGTGTGAATGGCCACGGCAGCCTTCTATGATTCTGCCCAGCATGCCCATAAAACGAATCGTTTCCACCCTATCACGTTTATTCATTCTAAAACCATCTCACGTGGAACTGATAATATAGTTTGCTAATAACTTCGTTCCTAGAAACATTGCAGTACCATCATTTAGGAATTCCAACGTTGCACAAACTCACACCCCGACCCGCTAATTTCTAGCTACTACCTCTGAATCCAATTCAAGGACAGTTTCAGCCAGTCTTCTATAATGGGTCTTAGGCACCTCTCTAGAATATCTTGAACGGGAGCACGCTTGAAGGGTTTTGGAGATGCATCCTTTATTCGTTGTTATATGAAGTTGGAAGACTGGGTTCAGGGGCTCATATATAATATATCGAGATATACTTTCTTGCAAGCGATGACTACCAAGTCGGTAGAGAGTAGCTTCTAGTCAATAGATTTATCTGGTGCAGAGTCATGATTTGTAATTTTTTATGGCCGAAGAGGGAATTCAACGCTCGCATTTGAAAAGTCACCTCATCAAACTATCAGTCTCGGTTCTCTTTGAAATCTCCTGAAATATTTTCACGTGCTAAAGGGTTCACCTGGAAATCTTCAAAGCCCGACTGTTCATTATATTATGATATCCTAAGATGATGCTCTCAAGTTTGAAATTTGTCACCCCGATTGCCGCTACAAAGCCTCAAACATGTTTCTAGACTTCTCGTCCTCTTCATCTTCCGCAGCTTCTTTGATAGTCTGGTAAGGCTTCACCATTTGACTACCGGTTCCTGTAGACGCTAAACAAGCCATATCCCTCTCTCTATACAAAATCCGAGGCTGAGGGAGAACATTTGTTCTTTTGGGGGGCCTGGCCTGTAAAATTCCCACCATACTATCTCACTTTTTGTCGGGATCGCCAGCAGGAGGCTGTGTCTTTGAAGGTGCCGGATCATGACCAGTTTGATCTTTACTGGGTTCCTTCATCAAGTTCAACGTTAGCGGTCTCCGATAGCATGAGGATATAGATATCAACACATACTTTGATGCGGAGCACCATCCAATGACCCCTTTTTCCGCATCGGGGAACTTCCTCGCGAGACGTCCCCAAGATGATACCAGTACTAGTGTTACACTTATAACAGAACCAACGACTATTCCGTATCCATTGCATATCTTTGTTTGGGAGTAACTCCGTTTTGCTTACGAATTACTTTAACTTTATCTTGCTTTAAGCTAAGGGTTGAGAATCCTGAGAGAAGAGGGTTTTATAATCGAGTTGATGGGTCACCATGTAGAAGTGTACAAAGTAGGCAATTATATAGCTATGATTGACAAGGTGTCAATAGCGCTTTGGTATGATTCTGACCCCTCTGACGTATAATGGCAACATGTTTTGCACTTTGAATCACGGCGTTGCTAATAATTTATTATCAACCAACAAGTTTTATATTATGAGTGTCGAAGATCGAAGCATCAAAGTTCAAGAAAACCAAGGCTCGTTAGCGTTCACAAAGCTTTCCCATGTATTTGGCGCATCTGTCAATTGATCCAAAGTCCACTTTAAATCCTCTCTTCCAGTAGGACCAAAGTAAGAGTAGTCATCTATCAACCCAACACTCTTCTTCAATTTGCGTTGCATTTCTGCAGTCAAATTTCCCCTTGCCTGATCAGCGCCGACTTGAGCATAAGTGACCTTTTTGCCAGTGATCTTCGTCCATACTCCCACAAGCTCAAGCGGGGTGTAGAAAAATGTTGCACATGTGAAACTTTTGCCACTGTACTTTGCTGGGTCGAGGAGAATTGGTGCAACGAATTTACCAGTGTCGGTGATATCGATCATTGGGAGAAGGGCAGTGGGGCTCCATGTTTGTGAAAGAACAACACTTCCATTATCCTGCTGCAAATTTCAAATCAGTTTCATAATGCAAGATTTATTCATATATGGGAATAAACTTACAAGTTTTGGCCGCATGTAGGAAATATGGTTCTGCATGTACCATCCCGCCATAAAGAAACTGCTCAAAATCGGCAAGTTACGAATATATTCCTCGACCTCCGCTTTGCTATCAAAATGGGCCACATCCGTCAAAGCTCCTCTAGTCATTCGGGATACATTCGGGAGTGAAGACCAAATCAAAAGCGTAACACTTGCAGCCAGTGCAGCATCAGCGATTGCCTTTCCTTGAGCAATTTCGATTGCCGCCGACCCTTTGTCCCAGTCTGGAATACTATTATTAGCTAGAAGGAATGCTATAAGGCGTAATAAAGACATACAGTTGGTAACGCCAAAGACTGCATAAGAATCTGCAACTGCTGAGACGAGCGATTGAGAGTCACTGAGATCAGCCTGGATCACTTGGACACCTCTTTCTTTGAGAGATGTCGCAGATGCTTTGGAGGCATCACGAGTGATTCCACGCAGATGGTAAAGGTTTGAAAGTTCGGGGTTCTTCAGAACATAATCAATCAAAGATCCGCCTTGTTGCCCAGTGGCTCCGAAAACAGTGAGGAGTTTGGTCATGATGAGAGGCCCGTCCTAGATCTCCTTGGATGATGAAGAGAATATAATCTGGAAATTTTATCTCCCCCTTCTCACCTCTTATAGAAGTTCTACCCTGCCTGGTTTTCTGGGACTTTGAAGTGTATTGCTCATCAAAGCATTCGCTAGTCAAAAGGGGGGAGCTCGCTTGTTCCAATGTGGTTAGGTTATTTCTGGTTTACGCCCTAGCCTATCAGAACTGGCCCCAGCGATGATCTTGGGTCAACAACATTGGACCAGATTCTCGAATCGGACATCAACCATGACAACAAGCCACTGCATGGCATTCCGGGTCATATTGTGCAAGCTGCTAGCAGACATGAATTCACATAGCTGGGGCTGATCAAAGAACGCGTTCAGCGAGGAAAGGAAGGCATTATGGACGATGTGTCTGCCAAGAATCCTAGAAAGACACGAAAAAGAGGCCCAAATACAAAGGAAGGTTGCTCTACTTGCAGGTATGCACCCAAGCCTTAATGCAGCCGTTTAATCACGATGCTTAAAGTGGTAGGATACGGCGGAAGAGGTGTGACGGCACAAAGCCAACCTGTATCCGATGCACCTCCACGGGTCGCACTTGCGACTTTCTCTCATCATCTTCACAAGGCCGATCTGAGGGTGAGGCAGTCCTTTCCATAGTCCGCTGTGAGGGGTGGAATATTGGCTCCCAAGAGCGTGGTCAATGCTGCCGCAAAAGTCCCACTCTACACCCTAGAATACTACCTACCCTGGGTTTGCTAGGTCAGGTTGGATCCCAAGAACTTGATCATTTCGATTACTTTCGGACAGAGTGCACCGAAGAATTTTCAGAATTCTTTGACCAGAATCTGTGGAAGCGGCTCATCCTTCAAGCTGCACATACCGAGCTTTTCATCCTTCAGGCGGTCTTATCTATTGGCGCTCTCCGTCGATCCCAGCTAGCCCCACACTCACCAAGAGCTATCAACCCCGTGGTGCTTGAGTACAGTTTGAGAAAATACAGCATTGCCTCCAAAATTCTTGGACTGAGAATAAAAGCCGGTACCGTGGACTGGAAGATAGTGGTTCTTGGAAGTCTTGTGCTTCTCGCAATCGAGGTTTTGGAAGGTCATGAATCAGGGGCCCTGATGCACCTAAATAATGGTGCCGCGATACTTAAAGGCATTCTACTTACAACTGCAGATGCCTCATCTACTATGGGGGTTGGTGGCACAACATTTCCATATATCCAGCATGGGATTGAAACCGAATATTTGGTAGCTGCCTTCACACGCTTGAGTGTGCAAGAACTTCCGTTTTTTGGTGTACCGATCTCAGTCGTTCCACCAGCTCCTGCAACGACCAGTCAAAAATCCTACTTCACAAATGTCAGAGATGCTAGGAACTCTCTCAATTCCATCATTGCGGCAGTATATGCCTTCGTTCGCCGGTACGAGCAGCCGGATCTTAGGATCTCCCCGATACAACCGCTCTCTGGTGTAATCTCAACTGAGATCTCTTATCTACAGATTATTCTGCGGTCATGGATACAGACATTTGATTCCTTCTATTCGCTACTCGAACATGTCGACACAGAAACATCTCTCGCCGCGAATGTCTTGATCGTACAATATCATGTCTCCTGGGTCAAAATATCATGCTTCCTGGATGAAATGAGCTACGATCAATATTTGCCTCGGTTTGAGGAGATACTGGAACGGTCCAAAGCAATAATACTTGCCGATGAGGGTGAACCATGGTCAAAATCCAGAGGACCATGCTTCACGCTCGACATAGCAACGGCCCAACCACTTTACTTCGTCGCTCGCAAATGTCGAGATCCTCAATTGAGACGAAGTGCCGTAGAGCTCATGAAAAAGGTGGGGACAGGTATTTATACAGGAAGAACAATCGCCAAGGTGGCTGAGTGGATCATTCGCACCGAGGAGGATTCTACTGGGATGTTTGTGGTCGCCGGCCACCGACTTCACGAGGTCTTTTTCGACTTCCATCAGGAAACGAGAACAGGAACAGTTTTGGCCACACGGAGCGATATTGATGGGACTTTACAGCATATCACTGAAACATTAAATCTGGCATTTTAAGATGTCTTCTCGAGCAAGTTTGTTTCCAACTCTCAATTGCAGCATGTTTCAAATGCCTCACATCGCCTAAAGCACTTTCAGTCCCATATACACCCCAAATCCAACAAACTCGGCGAAAGAAGCCGCCTAGAAGTGCAGCAATTTCTCAAGCTATCTTCCCCTCCAGAGCAGCCATCTCTCCTACTTTCTTGACAAGCGAAACACGGTTTTCGAAAATAGTCATATCTTAGACTCTCCCATATTCCCTACTTTCAAAGCTTCGGTGGTGTCACCTTTCACCTTTGTTTCTCCCCTTCTGAGTTAGTGTCTTGGCGGTCAATGGCCACACTGTGTTTTTTATGAAATCCACCCTCTTCGATCTCCTCGAGGTTTGCAAGCCTTGTCGAGCGCTTACAGCAGATACAAGAAGGAGCAACATTTCTTGTGGTCTTGACTTTGTAATCGCAGGCTTGCCAGATTCAAAAGTTTGGTGAGGCTTGGGCTTCCATCATTCGCAGTGGCTGTTCTTCAAGTCGATATAATGTTTTCGATTGCACAGTTTGGTCGAGTTCAATAAAGGGGAAGTTCCGTCGAGGTCAGACAATTTCTGTCGAATTTCGGGTTTTGGGGCAGCCTTGTCCTTTCAAATATCGTGGTTTGAGGTACGGCAAGAATTCCATAATAAGTAGGGGGCGTGCCTAGGTTATCTTCAAGAACTCCATGAATAAATATACCTTTGAATCTCATGTTGTTTGGTGAGGGTGATTCATTGTATGAACCACCAGTCAGCTCCTTTCTTTCTAGTCAATGTGACATTCATAAACTCCTACATAATCAGTACCTTCAACGTAACGGAAAATATCTCATTCATAGCCTCTCTTGGTGGCTTTGCGGCTGCATTTCGCACGTGGACACCAATCATAGTCACGTGATGTCTCCTTTTTGGGGAAAGTAAAGAATCCAAATGGACAGTGATTACTATATAAAGATAGCATGATGTAATGATAATGGAGCCTAATGATCACTGTATTTCTTTAGGTTCTGGGTCTTTTTCTGTTACGTTTCAACGCAATACTGATCTGCGCGCGCGATTCATACGGCCGACGTTCTAATCACTAATCACTTCCTCTCCTGCATGTTGCTTTCAAATCCCCACTTAAACATCATGCATTCTCGTGTATAAACGCCATTTAGTTTCTCCGTTAGAGGGTCCAATAGGTCAATATTTTCAAATCAAGTGCTAAAGTGCAATCCGATTACTATACTTCTGTTTCGCAAGTCTATACTTCCTGACGCACGGAGATACAGGTGATCAGCAACCTGAAGTTCGTTTTAATACAGCTTTTGAGTAAGTAATCAAAGAAATATCCCTGAAATCACTTTTGAAAAGATGTATAAAGTATAAGTGGGACCCTCATGTTTTGTGGAAATCCCAACTCATCTCGCCATTCCAAACTTACCCCACAATCATACCTATTTTTTCACAGAACAAGATCAACATGTCTTCTACCACCAAGCCAACACTGCTCATCCTCGGCGGCGCCGGTTCACAAAACAGTTCCGTCACCAAAATCTTCTCCGAGGCAGGAACCTACGCAATCCACGTCCTGACCCGTTCCCTGCACTCCGCGCACGCCTCAGAATTAGGTCTCCTCCCCAACGTCACGCTCATCGAAGGCGATTGCTATGACGACGCAACCCTCACGGCAGCCTTCAAAAACGTCGAATTTTGTTTTGTCAACACAAACGGCTTTGCTATCGGCGAGAAGAATGAGATCTATTGGGGCATCCGTATGTATGAGATAGCGAGATGGGCGGGCGTCAAGCACTTCGTATATAGCAGCTTGCCGTACGTGAGCAAGAATGGGGATTTCGATCCGAGACGGAGGGTTCCTTTTGTGGATGGGAAGGCCAAGGTTGCTCGTAAGTTCGTTCCACGTCCTGATTGATCGAAACCCAAAGCCAATTGGAACGTAATGTAATGCAAGACACGAGCTAAGCTAATGTGTTTGTATGCAGAATATCTTGCCGCAATGTCGACAACTCCTATGGCTTGGAGTGTTCTCGCTACAGGTCCCTACGCTGAGCGTTTATGGGGCGACCGAGACGTTCCTGTTAAGGACGCGGATGGCATTTATGTCTTCAAGCTTCCGTTGGGGGAGGGTGCAATGCCACTGGTAGCTTTGGATAGCATTGGTATTTATGCCAAGGTAAGCAGAGCAGATTCCTCGAGCAGTTTATTTCCTTTCCAGTCGGAACAAATGCAGAGGGCCTCTGGGAACTAATTCTGGAGATTCTATTATAGTACAGCCGAATTCTCAAAGACTTCTTGATTGATTAGGCAATGCTGACTCTGAGAACTCGCAGTGGATGTTTGAACACCCTTCGCGCTCCGTCGGGCTTGACCTTGGCGTTGCCATAGCTCATGTATCCGGCGCCGACCTCGCGACCGCATTTGAGGCCGTGACTGGAAACAAAGCAAGATACGAGAATATTCCGCTGCAGGCTATGCTCGACCAAATGCCAGCAGGGAAGATCGGCTCACAAGGCTCGCCTGGATACGACGATCCGACGTTGAAGACAGCTCCAGAGCACTTCGGACCGTGGTGACAGATTTTCAGAGAGAGTGGAGGGAATACGGGACTGTGGAAGAGGAATTATGGCTTGTTGGATGAGATTATGCCGTCTAGGATTAGGAGTGTGGAGGAGTGGATGCGAGAGGTGAAGTATGATGGGAAGCCGGGGAAATATCTCACGACTGGATTGTCATTGGATTAGAGAAGAGGGTACATGATAGGCGTGGAATCCTGTACAGATCTCTTGCGTGGGAAAAAGGTTCCAAAACGTGTGGCCCGGCAAAGTTCAAACCTCAATTATGATTTACTGGAATAAATTTCATTGCAAGTACTGCCTCAACGCCTATAGAGCACTAGCTATGTCCTTGCCATTCGCCTTTAGAAGTATCGAATAGAAGTTTCGAAAGAAAAGGCTTAGCTAAATAAAAAAGGTCTAATACAGAGATGTGATAACCAAGTTTATTATTTTCGTCTTTCATTTGACTCAAATGATTCAAGGCAGATCCGCGAATAAGATAAAAGGCGAAGATCAGGCCTCCAGCCAGCCAAGGAATTACTTGCATCTTTACCGAATAGATTCTGACATGACTTGGCTTAGCACTCCCATGGTACTCCGTAATGTCAGACATGACCCAGAAAAATCTGACGTGGGAAGCCCTTATGGCGCACGGTAGTGTCGCGAGGCTTATCAGAACCAATGTACTTACTTGTCTTGACACCAAAGAGAAAAAACCATGCCGAATGTCGTCGATGGCTTGCTTATATGCGTATTTCAGTCCTATCAAAGGTCTGTTGATATGGAATCGTTGCATTTGCATTTGAAGAACGAGCCGGCACAATGTGCTAAGGGTGACGGGACGAATCTGACAATCAATGTCAGGGCCCCACATCTAAAAAGGTCTCGAAGTCGTTTGGTTTCGTGGGGGCTTTTGATTCCTTCCACTGATTGGATCTTGTAGCCTGACTGAACATGCGGTGCGTACATGACTGCATAAGCTGATAAGAAGAGGCTGACTGAACATGACTGCGTAGCAAGAGCTTATTGAATATGACGGTGTAGCAAGAACATGACAGAACATGACGGCGTAATAAAAGGATTTCCTAAAACTTCTACCTCGGACGACGTATCATAGAGCTGGAGGTTATCCCCCAAGGTGTAATGATAGTCTGGGGATTAAGCCCGGGAATGTTATTGGCTGGTGAGTGCTTCACAGGGTGCAGCACAATATTGGATAAACAACTAGGAAAGGAAACTGGTGCTCGTATTGGCTGACTTGGCAAGTAAATGAGATAGTTTGAAGCTTTTCAGCTTTCAAGTCATGTAGGGATACAGTACAAGTACAAGTAGCCCCTTGGCATAGATTAGGGCAATAAAGATTGGCGGCGATAACGAGAAGGAAAGCCATCCGCCAGATGTGCAACCCAATGAGGCTCCGTAGAAATCTTGTCTAAAAGACTCCGTAAAGGCATCATATCGCTCCGGAATATGAAGTATCCGGCCACATGTGCTAATGTCAGCTTTGGGCCGAGGCTACCGATCCGCCTTGGAATCTTATGGAGGTAGATAGAGGCTTTTGAATGGTCTGGTATACATGTGAACACTCGTGATAGTAGTAGTAGTAGGACGAGTAGAACAAAGTGTCCAATAATATATGAAATATATAGTTTCTCCATCTCAGAAGTAGATGTGGTTGCGTATAGTTATTTAAGGGGACCCCAGGAGAGGAAGTCCGAAAAGCAAGGGGGCCCCACGGTCCTGCCCGTTGCAGTGCCGCACGCCGAAGGCTCGAAACAGAACAAATGCCGAATGTGGATATTGATTACAGACTTACAGTATTGAAATTGACGGCTGATTGCAACCCCATGCTATAATAATAATACTCCGTAATGATACCAAATGTATCAGAGGCGTGGATTAAATATAATCTTACAATAATTACCTCGTATTACCGCTGCTAACAGCAGATCACACCGCTGCTTTACATAAATTGTCAGGATTTTGTTGAGGGCGTGAGGCCGGACTTCCGAATTTACAGTAAAAAGCGGCCCGCGTTCGCGCATAAGGCTCATTTCCCCTGCGTCTCTAGCCCGATCTGGGAGGTGATGTCCATCTAAAGTAGTTACGCGCAAGTCGCGAGTTCTCAACAGCCACCACATACGTCCGAGCTGAACGTTGAATTTCTGAGAATCTTCGAAGAGAGCCTCCGGAGTTGACATCTACAAACAATCACGTCGTGCATTCCGCCGCCTACGAGTACGAGTCATCTTTGCCTGACATGACCCGACAATCTGCACCCCTTGGACGGCCATTATCGAAAGAGCGTAAATTGTTGAGACTTTTGCTTATCCGACGAGGCTTTGGCGGCCCGTGCCTGTCTCTTCGAACTTCGAAGCACTTTTTATACCCAGACCATGGACGACTCACGGCCTGGACCCGAGGATGTTCATTTTGAATGGGAAGATATCATAGAGTATAAAACTTTCTCAACTCCAAAGCACGGAAAGAGCCCCATTCCAAATCGCCATCTCTCCTTCTCGGAGTATTCGCGGGCGGACCTGAATTTGATCGATAGCGACGTTGATGCCTCGCAATCGAGTGAAACAGAAAGCAATGTTAGCACCGGGCGCTCTAGTAGTGTTGCGGGATCTCACTCAACACGCACTACCTTCTCCCTCGGCGGCGTTGACGACCTTCCCGGGGATGAAGAGCAAATTGATTTTCCTTCGTACGACGATACCAATTCTGGCCTGCGGGTTTCGGGCTCATGCGATGATTTCCATTCCTTTCCGGCAATTAGTCCAACGGGAGACTCTAATTCGCCAGACTTAATAGAACGAGCTGAAGATGATGTCGCAGTTGTTGCTATCCCCTCGAGACATGTAGATTATCTCTCACATGACTGGTGTGAAGAAGATATTTGGTCGTCTTGGAAGCATCTTCGGTCAAAACGATCAGATTATAGCAAAAAGGAAAGATTAGAGAATGCAGCGTGGCGAATTTGGGGGAAAGCAAGACAGAATCTCGTCACAATAAAACCTGACACCATTAGTTGGTATGTGGTGCTAGCCGCGTGTGTGTCGCCTGCTAACATATATCAGGAACAAGGATCGCGATGTCACTTGGCTATACGGGCCTCTTCAGACCATCGCTAACGAGTCAGATTTGTGTTATACTTCAGGAGCTACAGTATCAACTATACACCAGGTCTTACCCCTAAATATAAAGCCTATTCTAAAGAAACGGACCTTGTACGAGACTTTGCTCCAACGCTCCATATCATCGTCTTCTCTGGACAAACAACCCGAAAGCACCGCATTTCGCCCCCATGATGATTATTTAGAGCCGAATCAGAATGATCCGACCAGGAATTCTGTTAGGTATGCTTCCACAACAAGGATTAACTCCGTCCAAAACCTTTCGACGGCAGGAAAAAACGTACGATTTCACGAAAGGGTGGAGCAATATATTGCACTGGAAAAGGGGGACCATGAAGAGCCTGGAAACGAAAATGAACTCGAAGATTGCCTGACGATGTATTACAGTCAGACGCAACAAGCCAACGTGAGGTTATACAACAAAGCTTCCTCACTGTTGGACAAATCTGCACAGGATCCTCCTAGTCCAATGAAAACAATCGCAACGCTTCCAACAACCACACTGAACGATCCTAAGGCTACCGAAACACCTCCCAGGCCTGCCAATAAATCGACTTGTTGGACTCCTTCCTCCTACGTCTACGACACATCCATAGGGACTGTATGCACAGTGGAGTCTGATTCGATCCGGGCAGTCCATGACGATAGTGACGAGGAAGACTGGCTAGAATGTTTCGCTCCTCGGGATGATTATTATGCGACGTCTGATATGACTTCAGGCGGTGAACTCACTTCACGTGATGTTTCTACGTACGATCAAGTCCGAGCCCACGAAGTCGCTCAGGCAAGGTCATCCAGTGAGAGAAATGCTCGCTCAAAACAGGATACCGATAACCCTGATGATTTCTTGCATTCTCACAACATAGCGCCATCTGGTATCACCGCCGTCCTCGAAGAAGAGGCTGCCTCTGAAGATACTTCAATCAGCGAGAAGGGCTCAACAGGAACAGACTCAGACGTCGACTCAGATACACAGAGCACATCAGAAGACTGTAGTGTGGAGTCTGATGAGCCCTCGAATGGCTCTCTTCGTGACTTGGATGTCGAGAGGCTGTCAGACAAAAATGACATGGGCTCTATCCTAAACCCCATCAAGGAAGACTTGGTAGATAGGGTGATGGATGAGTTCTGGATCCTTTTCAACCATCAAGAATGGGACTGTAATATCACCACGTGTAATAACACCTCCCCATCCTCAACACCAACTAGCATCACCACATCAAGTAGTTCAGCGCCGTCGAAGCAAGCTGAAAGGAAGCGGCAAAGGATTGATGACGATGAAGGGGCTGAGGACAATGAGGAGAGGAGATCTCGGCAACCACGCCGATCCTCAGCGCCAAAAGAAGGAGATGAAACAAGATTTGCTTGCCCCTTTCGGAAACACAATTCGCGCCAATATAACATATACAACAATAGAGTATGTGCTTTGAATAACTGGCGGTCAATAGCGAGGGTGAAGTGAGTTTTTCGACCTCGGTTTTATGGATCTTATGCTAATTAGAACTTAGGGAACACTTGTATAGGTGCCATCAAGTTTCACCTCACTGCAAAAGATGTTGGCGAACCTTCAAAACGCAGCAACAGCTTGATTCACACATCACAGTTGCCGCTGGTGATATATGCCATGTTCAACCGGGGAACCCGCCTACAGGAATCACTCCAGTTATCGAGAGACAGCTCAGAAGTAGGAAGAAGTCTCATCCAAATCAAAACGATGGTGACAGATGGAGAGATATTTATAAGCTGCTATTCCCCAATGAAGAAATTCCCTCTCCATGTAAGTTCCTAAAATGCTCAATCTGAGTTACATGTATGCTAACGGTGCCCTAGATTTTGAGGCAGTCAAAACAGAAACCCCGTCGTCGCCTGATTCCCGAGAACTAGCAAATTACGAGGAGTACATTCGGCGTGAGCTCCCCCGCCTGGTTCGTAGTAATATCGAGGAAGTTGTCCACCGGGAGACCCAGCCGCTGGAGGCCTCTTTGATCGGAAGCCTCGTCGGAATCATTCAAGACTGCCAAGACCGAGTTTTTCGAGCATACCGAGAAAGGCAAGGGGTTGATCCAGATATGGTGACCCAAGCCATCTCCCCGGCGAGCAATAATATGTCTCGTTCATTGCCGCGAGTAACTTGGGCTGAAGACTGGGCCGCATACAGCTTACCTCTCCAGTCAAACTTTCTCGACGCTGCATTTGAAGCTCCTCTTCGTACTGAACAGCCTGCACTGGACCTTTCACGGCTCGGACAAGCCGAACAACCAAGACGAGATATTTTCTCCGACTCTGGATACGCAAGTGAGCCTCGCTGCAGTTGCCAGGGTTCTTGTACTTGCCTCAATTCGGGTCTCGACACACGGATCCAAGATGGCATTTCTGGTACTCCTACTAATCGTTTCGGTTTGAGCGATTCAAACGCCTATCCCTCTTGGCATCAACTTGAATCGACGGAAGATGAAGCTGATTGGTGGATGAACATTTGATATTGAGAGCCTTGAAGCCTTTCGATACATTTGTTCATCTGGGGTGGTCATGAAAGCCGGCAAAACAAAGTATAGAACTTTTGCCGAATATATACCATCATCGCGGAGGAAGGCCGGGCCCCACTTATCGGCTCTTGATCAACATCGGAGCCTTATAAAGGATTCGGCGGCGCAGCAGAATGGAGCTGCACACAATAGCAAGTCTCAAGACGATCGAGAAAACCAAAGGCGGGTTCTCGGTCATTGCACTTAACCAGTTGTGCTAATTGGGTTTGCATGTGTATATGAAGATATGTATACTTGCACATTACACCATATATCATATTAGAATTAGCCGTATAATTAGATATGCTACTAAGCAAGTTCTGGCAAGCATGGTTTTACAGGTATCGAATCAAAAAACATACCTCAACCACAACCACTCCGTATTCATTTCAACATGTGATCTAATGTGCTGAACGCCACTATACAGTCCACACGCAAGACATCAGATCTCTACACCAAACTACTATCTCTTTCTGTGCAGAAGGGTCCTCATCACGTGTCAATATTCTTTCTGCCTCCCAACACCGCCGCCCACCGCATCCCACCCCCACCAAAAAAGTTTCCATTCTCCCATCCCACCAAAGAGTCAAAAAGTCCTATCATCCATACACATACCTACCTATACCTAACAAGTACAATGGATGACCCAGCCTTCACCCTCCCGACTCTAAATCCAATCGACGAAAATACGCAAACAATCCTCCTGCACGCCTCCCAGCACAACCTCGCAGCCCTCAAACCCCTGCTGCGCATCCCGGGGAACGCATCTGTGCAAGATCCGGAAACGGGGTTCACGCCGCTGCATGCTGCGATTGCGGCGTGTGAAGATGAGGAGGGGAATTCTTCTGAAGTGGTTGTATGGGAGGTGGGTGGGGAGAAGGGGGATGGGGAGAAGGTGGATATAGAGAAGGCTAAGGATGTCGTGAGGGAGTTATTCATGTCGGGCGCGATTTGGAATGATCTCGATGTAAGGAATGAGACGCCAGGGTGCCTGGCGTGGAGGCTGGGGACGAAGACGAGGGACTTGTATGAGCTGTGTGTGGAGGCGGGGGTTAGGGCGGAGATGCTGTTAGGGATTATGGGGAGGTATGAGGCGTTGGATAGTGGGGATGAAGAGGATGAGGAGGAGGGAGAGGCCGATGTCGATGCCATGGAGAGCGAAACGAATGGGCATACGGCAGAAGGGGTGGAGGGTGAGGGGGAAGAAAAGAAAGATGTCAACTCCGCGGATTACCTAGCCTCGACCCTGAAATTCGAAGACGATAAACTGCTAGATGCCGACGCAAATGGTGTCATGATGGCCTGGGAAACCAATATCATGCGTCGCAGTGTCGATCTCCTCCTACCGAACCAGAACCAGCAAGCAGGAGAAGGAGCCAGGATCCTGAACATCGGGTTCGGAATGGGCATCATAGACCGCATGTTCGCAGCCACCAAACCACGCTCGCATCACATCATCGAAGCACACCCCGCGGTTCTAGAGAAACTGGCAGCAGCAGACTCGGACTTCAGCAGTGCGTGGGAGAGCAGCGCGCCACCAGGAGGGAAATACGTGGTTCATAAGGGCAGATGGCAGGATACGCTACCCGGACTCTTGGAAAGTGGAGAGGTATTTGACGCCATCTACTTCGACACGTTCGGGGAAGATTACAGCGCGCTAAAGGAATTTTTCTCCGAGTTCGTGCCGGGACTACTCGATGAGAATGGGCGGTTTGGGTTCTTTAATGGCCTGGGTGCTGATAGGAGGGTGTGCTATGATGTGTATACCAGGGTTGCGGAGTTGGATTTGAGTGAAGCAGGGATGGATGTGGAGTGGACCGATGTGCCTGTGGAGGAGTTGGGTGGTGAGGGTGAGGGGGAGTGGAAGGGTGTCAGGAGACGGTACTGGACATTGGATACATATAGGTTGCCGATTTGCAGTTTCTTGGCTTGAGATGAGATGGGAGGGGTGGATTTATGAGAGATGAAGCTGGCGATAGATATACTAAATGATACCCGTGCTGTAGCACATGAGACTAAAAGCATATACTATACTTCAAGTGCATAGAACTCTCAAATGGAGGATTGAGACTCTTAGATCTGGACACCCGTTCTTGTCGTTGGTATGTCTTTGTGATTCTAGCTGATATTTCCTCTTTTAAATTTGTAAACAGCATATATAGTTCACAGTACATAAAGAAGGCATAATGACAAGGACCAAGCTTCCGTAGGAGAGGTACATAGTAATCTAGCCTCCAATCCGACCAACCTTTTCTAGTGTAAACAACCCTCCGTAAAACCACAAGTTCTTTATCATTTCGTCGTAATTTCTGGCATATACAAGCATCCTTTCTTCATGTCCGGTACAGTGTCTACTTGTATTTCTCGGGGTGCAGAATACCAGCGAAATTGCCCTCCTTGACGCGCTTGAGAGTCAATGCAGCAATGAGCGCAGCACCAACTCCAGAACCATCCTCAGCAGCAAGGATTTCAATAGGGTCTTCTTCCTTGGGGCTCTTTTTGGCTGGCCAGTCAAGAATCTCTCGGAGTGCCACAGCACCACGTTGCTTGAAGTGGGGGTACTTGTTGAAGACGGATCCGTCGGCGCCGACATGACAGGTCTTGTATCCCTTCTTCTTTGCAATGGCGGCGACACCACAAGCAGAGAGACGTGCAGCACGGGTTCCGATCAGCTCTGCAAGACGACGGATGAGCTCGAGCTCAGGGCGGGTTGTGGTGATAGATAGCTTGTTACTGAAAAGATCGCCCGTCTCAGACAAGTTCTCAAAAGGGTCCCTGTATGACGTCAGGTTCTGCAAATCATAGTATTACACGAAACTTACTCCTCGACCAGGGAAAGGAATGATGAGTCCAAGGTATATGCCTTTCGGAGCTTGTCAATGTTCTGGCCCTCAAAGATGTGGATCTCCTTGTTATCGTGAAGGTCCACCAATACGAGACGGAAGATTTCACCGAGGTATAGACCAGCAATCATCTTCTCGAAAGCTTGCTGACCCGGACGTGGAGAGTCTTTATCGACGATGATGTCGTATTGAGTTCGTGGCAAAACTTTGTGCTCGTTGTCAAAGGCACCCCACTCGCAGTTGATAGCCATTGGCATATCTTTTGGGAGGTTCATGTGAGCCAACTTCGGAATCGATCCACAATCTTCCATGTAAGCTGCGTTACATCCAGTACCAAAAATACATCCAATTTTCATCTTGGGGTCGGTATAAGCAGAAGCGATCATGGTACCAGTAGTATCATTGATCAAAGCAGTTAGCTTGATGGGAACGCCCTTCTCGATGTTAGTGATATCCTAAAATCAGCAGATACGACATACCCGCTTGGCGATGGCAGCCTCAAACATAGGAACCACATTCTCGCCTTCAACACCTGCAATATCAAATCCCTTGGTCCATCGTTGGAGAACACCGTGGTCTATGTAATCTTGTGTGGCTGGGAAGGAGAAGGTGAAACCCAAGTGCAATTCGTCGAGCTTTTGACCATTATGGTGGGTTTCGACGAATTGTTGAAGACAGTCTGCGATGTACTCCCAAAGTTCATCGGACTCGCCAGTCTTCAGCTCTTCTGGCATGCGGTATTTGGATTGAATGATGTCGAATTCAGATTTTTGGTCAGTCAAGATGATCTCACAAACTCGCAAGTTTGTTCCACCCATATCCAGCGCAAGGAAAGTCCCGGTCTCATCACCAGTGGGGAAACCCATGCACCATGTTGGGTTCATAGGCTAAGAGGATTTAACAAATGACATACGAGAATGTTGAATGTTGACTTACGATGCTACCTCCCTCGACTGACAAGCCCTTATCAAGCTCAGTAATGAAGTGGTCAGTGACCTTCTTCAGCATGTGCGCGTCAACCGTGAATAGCTTTTCGAGCCGCTCGATCTGCTGGAGAAGATCCTTTGGCACATCGGCCATGGAACCTATATTTGTATGTCAGTATAAGCCCGCATGCACAAAAGCAACCATGAGCCAAGATCATACGGCCACTAGCACGTAATAGCGGTGAGCTGACTTGCTTTTACCAGTCTCATGAGGTAAGTATGCGTATATAAGTCTATATATTGTTGTTTGGTAAGGAGAAAACAATGCGGTTGGATCTGTCAAGAGCAATGCTAGAGCAGGAGTACCATAATAGGAGTACCATAATAAGAGTATCAAGCAACTCGGGGCTGGTGAACTCTGAAAGAATACCCCTCCCTTGCAACGGGGAGAAACTCCACTGTACCACAAGGGCACGCGGGCATGATGAATAGCCAAATGCCAGAGTATATTCCTTGAATAACGCAGTACCTCCCTCACAAGGATTCCATCTGAATACAAACAATGCGTGGGAAATAGGGGAGTACTGACCCTTTCGGGAAGGCGGACGGCGGGGTCCAAGACCGACCATATTGAACAGGGATTGCGAGAGAGGGAAGAGGGATGGACTGTATGTGAACCTTGGGATCCCAAAGATTGAAGGATAAGAGGACGAGAGAGGATTGGAGATGGAAAAGAAGCAATGGGAAATGGGGAGAGTTTTTGATTCTTGTGATAAAACCTGGTGGGATGTCCCCGGCCCGTTTCGTCACAGCGACGCGACCCCCACCAACATTGCTTACTCATCAATTATTTCAGCCACAGCCACACAAGGAAACCACTGTGGCTGACACATCTCTAGAAGAACACCTTGCGTAAGCTCTACAGTACACAGAGCTTAATCACTCCGCGTATACTTACAATCACCACCACTCCAAACCAAGGACTTTTCTTCTCCGAGGCCCATTTGATTTTCCCGCTGGCCTGCCTCTGTGATTCAAGATGAGGCCATTGGCGATCGCAACCGCCGTCCTCTCATTTGCATCCGCTGCTGTTTGCGTAGAGAAGGGAAACTTGACGAAACCACTTACCTCCAAACTTATTTTACCCTCAACCTTCAGACCCGCGCAGAATTTCAAAAATGCCAACTTGGTACATATTATCAATCTAGAGAAGAGCTATCCAAAAGAATCCATCAATGTGGTGATTGAGAACGTCGCCAGTACGCCCCAAGATGAGTATTTCATACCATTCACGTCCCAGCAGATGGCGACGATTGGAGGATTGGAGGTGAAGGACAGGAAGAACCCAGAAAGTCCTTTGTTCGAAGTGGAGGCTGTTGAATTTGACACTACAAGGCAAGTTCATTATCTACCTACCATTGACAGGCACTAACAGATGCTATAGTGACACGCAATTCTATCGCATACATCTTCCAGAACCCCTTGCACCCAAGGCACAGCAAACATTAGGCATTTCTTTCTACTACCTCTCGGCATTGAACCCTCTACCAGCGACCATTGCCCAAGCAGACAAGCAATACCTCGTTTACACGTTATCCGCGTATTGCCAGTCAGCATATGATACATTGAAGCAGAAGACGGAGGTCAAGTTTCCCTCGACTACGGTTCCTGAATACACGATTGTTCCAGGAACAAAGGGCTCACCGGAATCGCCCCAGAAGCAGGGCTCCAAGTTCACATATGGATCATATGGAGAGGTACCAGCTGGTGCCGTGGAGCCAGTCAAGGTCCGATATGAATTCACGAAGCCATTGATCCACGTATCAGAGTTGGAGAGGGATATTGAAGTTAGCCACTGGGGTGGAAACATTGCATTCGAGGAGCGATATATCATGACGAACCGGGCTGCCAACCTCAGCAAGCAGTTCTCCCGAGTCGAGTGGGCTTCTCAGACATACTACAATCCTCCATCCACAGCAGTGAAGGAACTCAGGTTCCCTTTGAGAGTTGGAAGCTTGGAGCCATACTTCACGGATGTTATTGGTAACGTCTCTACATCCAGATTCAGGAGTAACAGACGCGAGGCCAACCTTGAGATCAAGCCCAGATATCCAGTATTCGGAGGCTGGAACTACCCATTCCGTGTCGGATGGAACGCGGATCTCAAAAAGTACCTGCGTAAACTGAGTGGTGGAGAAGGCTATGTTCTGAATGTACCTTTCCTTGAGGGGCCAAAACAGCCTGAAGGAATCGAGTACGAACATATCGAGCTTCGTGTGATCCTCCCAGAGGGCGCTGAGTATGTTATCCACTTCTACTCAACACTGCATCTGCTAACAAGTCACAGGAATGTTCAATACAGCACCACCGTCCCTCTCGTTAGCGCTAGCACCTCCCTCCACCGAACATTCATGGACACTACCGGCCGCACAGCACTCACTCTGACTGCAATCAACATCGTCGATGATCTCCGAGACCGTGAGCTGATAGTGACCTATGACTACCCACTCCTAGCTGGTTTCCGGAAACCATTGGTGATTTTTGTGACCATTTTGAGCTTGTTCGCTGCGGCGTGGGGAATTGGCAGTCTGGATGTCACAATAAAGAACAAGCGATCTTAGAGGAGTTCTGGGAGGCGTATATGTACAGTTATAGCGATGCGATGTAGAATAAAAAGTCGTTTCCTTGTCCATTTTCTCTTGGCTTTCGTCATGGCAAGTGCCTACCTAGCATTTGCGACAGTGGGAGATTTCTTCTTGAGACTTAATCACAAGCACGCTCGGGTTTTTTAAATCATTTCTCATGCCTTGCTTGTGGGCTGTAAGAACGGGGACAACCTGGTTCGAGTATCGATTGTCAAAAGATCGCTAATTGTAATTACAAATAGTATCAGCTGACTCGCACATGTTGCCCAAGTTGGCGCGTCAATGCGAAGCGCGATCTCGAGATATGCCTGCACATATAAAAAACGCCGTCTTCAAGGGATTCAAGGCACATCAGAATGCGCCACGCTCGCAGACTAGACAGCTCTATTTGTATCCGCAAGTTGAAGCATTTTGAAATCTAGAACTTGAAAGCCGTGAGGTGATTGTTATCTGAAACGTCCCGTCCTTGAATCATTCTATATTTAAACTTAAGCGGGACGAGAAGTTAAGCTTGATCTAGGATCAACGCTACATCCTCCATGTGGTCCATCAGCCGACAGGTGCCTCTACGGAACGGTACGGAAAAATAGGCACATTTTTTGCACAAGCCACCCTACTAAATTCGCATTAAAATAACCTATTTTATGGCTAAATATGAAGAATTCCTTCTGGAAAATTTATGAAATAAAAGATCGTAGCTCTATTTAATATATATACTCTCAGTTTACTCAAAATTTCAAATTATTGCTGGCAGCAAGGTGATATTAGGTGGTGGATTTAGTATGGATCAAATCCGCCTATTTTATCGTACCCCACAGCTTGCCCACTTTCTCTGGAGGGGTTCCTTGTTCCCTGAAATATGATTGGGGATCCCAGCGACGAGGCCACTAATAGTCGGCGACTGGAAGTCACTTGATAACAATACGGAGCTGTGCTTGTGCAGAGGTACTCCACAGTCTCGGAGGAACTGTGGCTTAATGAGAAAATGAGGTGCTCTTTCTTGCCCTGTACTGTATAAACCCGTCGGTAGCCAATCCCTTGCGTCCTGGGCCTGTTCCTGTGTCCTGGGTCTTTTCCTTTGCACTCTACCGTCTAAGTTTCTACTCAGCTTCAGTGTCCAGTGTTGCTTGCATACTCGATATATGTGTTTCGCCTACGAGCAATTGAAGCATTGGTGTACCGACGCTCCATTCGGTCGATAATTTCAGCCATCAGAGACAGATACCTCGCAGAGGTAGTAGGAGCCCAAGATGCGCTCGTCCACACCCCTCTTTGCAATTGCCCTCTTCCTCAGTATACCAAATGTAAAAGCAAACGACCTCGACACATCCTGCTGGTATGAGACGAACAACCAAATACAGTCCTCCTCAGACGGACCATGTGGTGTTATATCACCTGGTACCGTGCGTCTTCCCCTACTACTATTACTTCCTTTCTAACAAACCCAGGGCTACAAAACCTGCTGCGCTGTTAATGACACCTGTCTCGCCGACGGCATATGCCAATATACACACGCAGGCCCTACTCTAGGCCAAACAACCGGCTACTACGTCGGCGGTTGCACAGATCCCAGCCTAAATTCCGATAACTGCAACACCCACTGTTCCTCTTTCAACTACACAGATATTGTCTACAACAAAACGACAGACAGGTGGCATTGCTGTGGCGATACAGATGGCATTATACACTGCGATGATCCGGAGCCCGAGTTATTTGATGCGCCGGGCCCTGTACATCTGGGAGCTGGATACTATACCGTGCCGAGCGTTGTGAGTACGACTGCTGCTTCCATAAGTACGCATACACATAAAAGTTCAACCTCAAATCCTTCTGACCCTGCTGCTGTATCTGCCTCGGCCTCAGCCTCGGCCATTGCTGTCAGCAAGAGTACTTCCAGCGCAGGGACCTTGAGCACAGGAGCAAAGGCCGGAATCGGTATAGGATCCGCAATCGGTGGTCTCGTGATAATCGGACTCATAATATTCTTTGCAATGCGCCATCGACGGAACAAGCAAGGAAGCTACGGCGGTGCGGAAGTGGGACCGTCGCCAGTCACAGATAGGGGAGCGCTGGTAGGACATCACCCAGGGGTAGAACATTACCCAGTGGTAGGACATCACCCAGAACTTGGAAATATGCAAGTGAACATGCAGCATATTGCGCGAAGTCCCATGTCTCAAAACTCGACAGTATATAGTGATATCAGCAGTGGAATGGGGGATACTCCGGTAGTGCCAATATCGGAGGATTCTCGTAGTGGCTATGGGAGTAGAGAGTATCCTCCTGAGAAAGAGTCCTACGGCGCGGAAACTACTATTGGGAGACAGGAATTGCGTGGAAACGATGCTCCGAGGCATGAACTAGCTTGAAGAAATGTTAAATATTTAGAGATAATATTTGTAAATACGGTTGTAAATATTGAGTGGGTATACAGAGCTCTAGTCTTAATGTAAAGTCTCCAAAGCTTGAATTTGAACGCCAGTGTCTATGAAGCCTTCATTTATCTCACTTCCTAATACTCAGAACCCCTCCATTGAGCTCTATCAAATCCCAGGAAATGATACCCCATGAATCATTTCCCCCCCTCACTCATAATCTCCACCACCCTCTCCCCAACCCCCCTCCCCATCCTCGCATACCCCTTAGCGGTAAAATGCAACCCATCATCCCAAATCTCCTTTCTCTCTTCCTCACTCATACTATGATACGGAATCTTTTCCTTCAAATCAAACAGAAACCTAGAAATCCACAGCCAGCTCGTTAGTCAAAACATCCCTTCATTATTCGATCGATCCCAAAGAACAGCTTCCCGCTTCTAAAAAAAAAAAGGAAAAAAGGAAACTTTACAAGCTTTCCTTCTCCTCCACAAACCGCCTAATAGACCCATTCAACTCATCCCTCTTCGCATCTAACTTCCCGCTCTTGACCCCACACTCCGGCACCGTCATAACGACCACCCGCGCCCCATGATCCAGTGGCATCTGCAGCACGTTCTTGATATCCGTAAATATATCATTCGCGGGTCGTCCATAGCCGAGATCGTTCGTCCCGCCTAGGAAGATCACGAGGTCGTATGGTTCTTCGGACGTTCGATCCGACGCATCTATTTATTCGTCTACCTGATTAACTAAACATGACATCAAATCAAATCAAATCTAGTTTCGATTCCTCCCAAGCTAATCTCATAGACTTTGTATGGAGTAGGAGAGGAGAGATATGAGGGGAGGGGAAACAAGAGGACAGGACAAAACATACAAATCTCATTCATCCGTCCCCCCATATGCAGCACCAGCTCTCCACTAACCCCCTGCTCATCAACACTGATTTCCCACTCTTTTCCCGGCAAGGCTGCTGTGAGGACTTGTTCCATCGTCGTGCAGTAGGGTGCGTAGCTGAGGCCGTGGTGCGTGTAGCCTTCTGTGAGGGAGTCGCCGAAGCAGAGGATTCTGAGGGGCTTAGGCTCCATGTTTGTCTAGATACTTGGAACTTAATGGGAAATAGGGTTGGAAGAGAGAAGGAGAGATAGTTGCAGAAAAGTGCTATGGAAGAGGCTGAGTTGAAGGTCCTGGGTAGGTAGGGGTAGGTAGGCAGCAGGTTTCACGTGATTTGACTCCTTGTCTGCTCCGGTTTTTTACACTTTGTAGGTATGGAATTGGAATTCGTTGAAAACATAAGGAGATATCTATCATATTCTACTAGGTTGTGACGCGGATGATGTTGGAAATCTTAGTTGTGCTGATGGTACTTCTCGAGTGCTTCCCCCTGAGATAAGCGCTTACTATTCCACGCTCCTCTACCACACACATTAGAGAAGCAATGTACTCTTGGGATACTTACCTAAATCCTTTGGTAAAACTTAGGGGTTGAATTAACAATTCTGTCTCTAGGAGCACATGAAGCATAGATTGTATTAAATGCGACGCTATTTATCCCATTACATAGATAAATATCAGCCGGATTTCAGCAACAGAAAATGACGTCCCTCTCGTAATGTACAATGTGGGTAGCTACACGATCTTGAGCAACCCTACTACTTACGCTACACAATTGTCCCAGTACATCAAATAAACTCCCTTTCCTTCAACTCAAACACAGCATTCAGTACCAGAGTGAGGACCAACATCACACATAACATGGTTGGTCCAAATTTATCGTGGTATTTGATAGCCTTCCGCGTCCGGATTGCATAACTTCTCCACATGTAGATACCGACGGAGTAGAGGAGGAAAAAAGCGGCAATGGCAGTCAAACTTCCAGCGGCAAAGAAGGACATGCGTGATGGCTTGTCGCCGAAATTCAGTAGTGTCGTGGCTGCTAAAGCGAGCCAGATGGAAATCTCAAGCTGGATAAATGTTAGTATTGTCACCAACATGTGAATGGAGTACATACCCAAGACAAGAAAGTCCTCTCGGCAGCAAAGAAGACCTTTGGCTCTACTCTCACCGGCACATGAATCTTCTTCCCCTTTGGTGCTTTGAATCTCCTGCTGATAATCCTACCCTCTCCAAGTTGAGCTTGCATTCCACTTCTAGGGACCTCTGATGGCTTTGCTATTGGCTTGACTATACGCAGAGTGTTAAGCACGGACTGACCAGCCAATCTTGCGTGCTTCTTTATAACCTTCGAGTAATATGGCCAACCTCCAATTCGACGCGCTTCTTCGATGGCTTCTACCTCGTCATCTTCCTCATCGGAATCATATAGAGGGTAATCCTCATTGAGAGGAAGCGCAGCTAATTGCTCTTCAATGTCTAGAGAGTTTCCGGTAGCACGGTTCTGTAAGTCTCGATCGCCCAGTTCATCGCGGGTCTTGCGTAATCGATTAATATTCTCGTCCGAGCTATTTGCAACAGCAGTGTTTGATGACTCCTGTGAGATATCGTAATCATCGTCGGAATCGTCATCCTCGTCGTCGCTAGTGCTAGTTGTATTCGTCCGAGGAGCATGGTGGATGCCAAAATTATGTGTGGCGGGTTTACGAATATCGATATCCATCTGTGGGAACCAGAAAGGGATCAAATTGATACGAGTAGGGAAGAGTGTTGCTGTCCCGTGAATAAATTTAGAGAATTTTGGTACAGCTTCAACCAGATGGCTGGAAATCAGCTGTCGAACCCAATCAGGTGGTTCTTGGCCAGATTGCGTCTGAAGCTTCACCTCAAGAACTGCGTATGGAAATATTTCAATATCCTCAGGTGGCAATTGCGAGAACGGAAAGTCGATTCCAATATCCATTCGTCTCCAGTTGTCACCAGCTCTGGCACGCCCGTCGAGGTTATCCTCGCGAACCATTGTAAGTTCCGTGTCGAGAGAAATTCGAACTCGAGCATCAGCAGGTAGTTGAAAGGCGGTACGGTGGTAAAACGATCGGCAGACTGGCTTATACCCTTTTTTCAATATCGAATACTGGATTTCCTTTGCAAGTCGTTCATCCTCGTTTATGACCGCAGCAGGTTTCTTCCCATCTTTCCGTGCCTTTTCGAAAATGGCTTCCGGAAGCATGGCTCCTTGTAGGTATGCATTGACATTCTTCTCCTTCATAGCAAATCTAGCCTTTACTGACTTCTCTCCAGTCCAGTCTTCACGATGTGTCTTCCTCTCCACGAAAATGGTTTCTGTATCCATTCCACCATACCATCGCAGACGTATCGCTTCCGCGCCTTCTGTCTTTTTCAGGCGACCTTCGTAGAGATCCCACACTTCGGGGTTATCGTAGTAGATGGAAGTAATGGCCGTGTCTTTCTCATCAAACTCTTTATTTGAGTTGAAAACGAGAACGGGGAGATGCTATTTATTATTAGAGAGAGAAAAGACCACCCCAAAACAGAAATATACACACCTTCATTATGATAAGCTTCACCTCGGTTATATTGTCCTTGTGCACCCAGTATTTGGTTGTTTGTCGAATGAAGCTGCCCTGGCTACCACCTGCGGCGCTATCACCCGTCACAGGCTTTCCCTTCGACTTGACAGTATCCCACAATTTTGAAAGCTTGATGATGTCCGAATCGTAGTTATCCTTGAAAAATGGCTTGGCCTTTAGTCGCGTCGCAAAAACAGGTTTAAGGATCCATTTCGTTTGTTTCTGCTATGGTCAGCCTTGCCTGCAAAGCAAAGATTCAAACTTACGTCGTGCTTCTTGATGATCTTCTGGAAGCCCGTGTAGTTCAGCTGGACGAATTTGGCGAGATCATTGACCTCTGCAGTGATCTCGTTCAGATCTTCCTCCAGCAGCATGAAGTCCTCGCTATCCGGCTCATCATTATCCTGGACACCACTACCATCTCTGGCCCTGGGCCTCCTACTTTCCATTCTCTGCACAACATCTTTGACCTCCTTCTCGGTACTCCCGATCCGTCTGGATATCTCAATGATCTTGAGCTTCTGCTTCGTATAGACTTTATCTAATTCCTGCTCGATGCGCGAGATAAACTTGCCCTCGTCCTCCTCGGTCCACTCCTGCCTCTTCGGTTTGGGGTTCTGCTTGGTGGGAGGCGACACATAATCCTTCTTCAGAGTCTCCTTCAGCTCATCGTAGGCGATGTAGTACCATTCGTACTCGTCAATTATACTCGAGCGGAGCTGCTCGCCGAACTTCATGACGATAAAGCCTGGTAGGATATTGTATTGCCCTCGAGCTCCGCGGATTTGAAACTGCCAGGGACTTCTTTTGGTCCTGAGGTCTTTGAGAATTAGCATTTGAGAGTCATATCGAGGGCGCGTTGTAAGATAATTGATTGAGGGGCACGATGAAGCCTCAGAGTGAACGTTGAGGGGGGTTCAAGACAGGTGTTTGGTTGTGAAATTGGCATACCTATTGAAGGGAGGAGCGGGGGACTGCGATAAAACTATAAATTTCTGCCAGAAAGGTAGTGACAGCGAACAAGTTACCAGTTTTACCAATATTATCCAAAAAGAAGAAGATTGGGTCGTTGGAGGGGAAGCTCTTCCATTGGCCAATTAAATAATGTTACTGGCACATGTGCAAGCTAAGGTACTTCCGTACAGTACACTATAGTATCTTATCGCATTGCTTAGTTCTCGTTTCAACGTAACCTAGGCGTATATATGAGTATTAGCCGATTAGCATATCATTTCCTAACCTCACCTCATCTTCTTCTACTGCATTGATCTTGAACTACCCAAAAGACCTTTACACTCATACTATACATCAGTGCTTTTCTGTGCACCCGCTAAACTTTATTACTACTTGAATTAAGCTTTCAAAACTCGGGGTTTTTTGTTGCGTGTTTTTCATGCTCTTAATCAAGTGTTTACCGTACAGTGTGTTGGTGGAAAGATGTTGGATTTCTGAGTCATGTTTCTTGGAGAAGGAACCAGCCTTAGTCGGAGGGTGGTATGCTCTTTTTAAGGCTGGGATAGAGTAGGTGGATATTGCCTGGGATCGAGCTCTTTAAGTAAAGAAAGGCTTTGAGCGTACTCTATCATTGGCACCCTAATAAATGTCTCGCAAGAGCGATGCGCTCCTTCCCAAGTCCGAGGCCACATTTCATCAATCGATCTTTTAGATCCTCCAGCCTTAGAGGTAGTAGGAAAGAGAGAGCGAGGGAAGAGATCATTGTTAATTTGACTTGTGATATGATGATTGATGATACAGTACTCGATATGCGACTGCCCGAGAAATGGAGACCAGGCGCAGAGAAAGTGTTTATAGTTATGACATTGCCTTATATATTCATCACCATCATCTCAATACACAATATTCTCCCCTTTAGGTATTCTATTCAGCTAGATGCAATGCAATGCAAGAATATGCCATAGGTCGCAAACGCAACTGCGAATGCAAACGCCAAAACCGTATGCTATATCCACATGACTACATGCGAGAAAATTAACCACCACATCTCATCCTGTCTCCTAGCAAGCCAAGTATCTATCTACAATGCGAAAGCAAGCACAAGTCCTCCAATCAACGCAATACCACCCTGGGCCAAGTTGCTCGCAGCCGCGTTGGCGACCACGATAGGCGCGGTGGCCGAGGAGCTAGAGCTGGCTCCGGTCTTGGTCGCGCCGATAGTCGACTTGAGCAGCGTGGTACTAGTATTGGCGATGGCGGACGTTGTTGGGGCCACGAGAGTTGTATTGGATGCGGCG
The DNA here is from genome assembly GCF_007821495.1 of Lachnellula hyalina. Taxonomy (NCBI): domain Eukaryota; kingdom Fungi; phylum Ascomycota; class Leotiomycetes; order Helotiales; family Lachnaceae; genus Lachnellula; species Lachnellula hyalina. Next base: position 175,601 of record NW_022157151.1, read on the forward strand.
GTTGCGCTGGAGTTGGAGATTGTCGCGGATGCGAGCTTTACCTCGGGGGTTGTGAGGCCGGCAGATGCTGTGACGGTGACGATAGAAACTATTGTGCTAGAGCAGGGGCTGGGAATGGCGCTGGAAACGGCGCTGGAAACGGTGCTGGGAATGGCGCTGGGAATGGCGCTGGCAATGGCGCTCGCGGATGAGACTGAGGATACAGAAGACGAGGAAGAGGAAGAGGCAGAGCCTCCAGTGATATGGAATGGCTGAGAGTATTGGAAGATAGTTGGGTCCGAGTTCAACTGGATCTTGAAGCCGTAGGTCACAGCGGTAGAAGAAGGAACCTTCCAAGTGTAGCTGCCGACGCTGTTCTTGATGGAAGTGATGGTGTCTCCCGGTTGAAGGGTCGCGGGGTCATTGCCAGCCAAGATAACGATTGATACAGTATCGCTGTCGGAGGTATAGCTAGATGCGGTCCAGGTAATGGTGAAATCGGACCCAGCAACTAGGTTTTGATCTTTGGTACTCGGCGAACTAATGGCATCGAAGCCGGGAGTAGGGTCGGTCGCAAGAACAGCGGAGGTGAAGGCGGCGAGCGCGAAAATAGTCTGGGTGAAACGCATGATGATTGATTATTGGGAGAAATAGAAAGATTTCAATGAATGGACAGTATCTGAGATACAAACAGTGAGGAATTACTAGATGAAAAGTGCAGTGATGGACGGACGAGGGAAGGATGAAGGAATGGGCATCTGGGGATATTTAAAGCGAGTCATTTCGAAGGGCTCAATCACGCACGAGGGTATTTTAAGCGTTGTGCCGTAATTAAGCATTGGATTCAAGGCACAATGAGGGGCAGTAAGCCGATGAAGGATGGGATGGTTGGAATCCAAGTACCAAGTACAAATTGGTGTCAAGGGGGAAATGAGCACATCGCATCTCACCAAGCTACTGCAAGCGAGATTCGCCAGGATCGGCTCGCACAGCCCCTTTTTTGACAAACGGTACTGTATACAAAGGTGGTAGTACGGAGGGTAGGGTGGAGGTAGGTACATGTAAGACAAGGACATCATTCGTCCGATTCTGCCTGGGGGATGATGGTGATTTCAAGCCTCAATATTGCTAAATGCAGTCTTTTCAGACGTCAATACTCCGTACCTACTTGTAGGTACCTTAGGACAGCATCAGCAGTGGCAAGGCGTAAAGTCAAAGAAAGTTATTGGGAACCTCGACTTCAATCCCACCCCACCTCTACCAACATTAACTTTCCACCCGTTCCGACTCCTCGTATGGCTTTTGTACAGAGGCACTATACCGCCGTTACTCCGCAAAGCATCGTTTGCTCCAATTTCCCTAGCGCCCAGGGGTCTACCGACGCACTGGAAATTGAAAGTGTAACATCAGCGACATGCGAAATAAAGACGCGACTCACTTGGCAATGAAACATCTAAATCTTCTCTTTGCGCCATCATCATCTCCATTGCTGCCTCGCACAAACGTTGTCATTCACATATGCAGTACAGTACAAATCATGCCCTCTCCAGCTTCCTTTTCGGCTGAAGAAGCAGAAGTGGAGTGGTGGATCAGCAACCAAGGCGCTAAATATAAGGTTCATAACTTACCGTAATTCCCAGGCACCAGTCCAGTCCTGCCCGTTTAGGCTAGTCAGGTACAGTGCAGTGCCCCTTGAAAGTCTTGGCAAGGCAAGGCACGGCTCCGCTCCGCTCCTCCACCTTTGCATCGCAATTAAATTGTTCGCCGTCGCATTTCGAACTGTGCCACTACCTTCATTATGGGAACGTTTACGTGATAACAAACGGGTACGCCGTATTGTCATACCATATCATAACCGTAGAGTAGGTAGTACAAGTATAGTAAGCATTCAATCTATGTCGGGATATCGAACTCGCGAGATACGGCTCCTACACTACCAAACACAGCAGGTCCCGAATCTAGTCTCCTTTTACAACAATTCGTTCGCTACATTCTAGATATCTAATTGGTCCTAATGATATCCTTGGCGGTCGCTGCATTTAGGAAGGAAAGAGACCGTAACTAACCTCTTTATTTCCTTTTCTTCTCCATCCATTGTTTGCAGTCTCCGAGTGTCTGTCAGTAGCCTTGAGGTGGTACCCCCCAATTTTTCTTTGCTGAGGATGCACAAAGTAAGGTAGTGTGTGTGCATGTACAGACGTTTCTGCTCAACCTATAGCTACTAGGTAGTGTCCGGAGGTCGCAGCACGGATAGAATGCGTCGTCGCAAAGCTAGCTTGTCGTGCAGCTGTTGGATCTGTATTCCTTGGGCTTTGGATCCTATTCCTCAAGCTGGGGTATGGGATGATGCAGGCTGTGCCTCTGGATTTCCTATTTGGCATGTTTCTCTTTGATACCGTATCAAGTTCAAGTTTCGAGGAATTCTAGTTGAGGGGAAGCTGCCATGCCAGGAGATTGTATGGCCCTCTTCCAGGCTTGAGAATGACGAATATTCAAAGAACATAGCGCGATCTTTCAGCCAAGGTAGTCCCTTTCTAGGATGTTAGACAGGCTGCAGGCACAAGGGACTTGAACCAATTTCATCTGCTATCTCTGTATGTGTAAAATATGCTATTTACAGCCCCCGGACCGAGGCGCAATATTCCCTGGAGCACGCATTACAGGCCTCATCCAATTACGCCCAACCCTTGACAAACACAGCAGCAGCAGCAAAGCAAAGCAAAAATATTACCACCTCTCAACGACCACCAACCTGGCCCTTGGGAATCGGTTTGATCCAGCAAACAGCGAAATTGAGACCAATGGTCACAACACCAATGATCCAGAAAGCCTTACCGTAATCGTTGCCAAGATATCTAAAGATGATAGCAAAGATGATGCCACCGAAATTCCCCATCGCGCCCGTGACTCCGGAAATGATGCCGTTGGCAGAAGGGTGGACATGCGGCACAAGGGAGAAGTTCGCTCCGTTTCCAGCCTCGAGGAAGAATGCCATGCCAGCGACGAGTCCGAACATGGTCGAGTGGGAATGCGAGTTCACGAGCCCGATAGCTATGAGGAAGGCCCCGGTGACAAGCGCAAATGAGTGCACCAGTATCTTCTTCGCCCAGACCTTGCCGGTCTTCTTGTAGGCGATATCCGAGACTATTCCGCCAAAGGGACGGCACACTACGTTCAGGAGGCCGAACATGGCAGCCCAGCGACCGGTGCCGGTTTGACCGAGCTTGGGGAAGTTCTTTAGGTAGTAAGCGCCTAGGATGGAGTTGATGGCTAATTCGGCGCCGAAAGAGCAGAAGTAGCATGCGGCCACTACTAAGGTTTGGGGTGTGAAGATGACAGACATGGCTTCTTGGAAGGAGGGCTTGACGACCACTTCGCCCCGTGCAGCACTCAGCATATCTTGTTCGCTCATGGTGGCTTCGTGGTCAAATGAACCGTGCTTAGCACTTGCAATGCCTGCTTCTTCTTCGAGACGCTTTTCGTCGCTTGAGCTACCCAGTATGTTTGTGCCGGTCTTCTGGTGGTCTGTGATGGTGCCGGGGATGTCGACAACTTCCTCGCCACGGATGCCGTGGGCCTGGAGGTTTTGCTGGACGGCGAGGTGGCGTTCCGACCACTTTCCTGTAGGGGTATCAGGACAGAGGAGCACCATCGTGATGGCAGTAAAGGTGATGATAATAAACGGGACGATAAAGGAGACTCTCCAAGCAACGTGCGAAGTGAGATGTTGATCCTTCTTAAGCGAGTCATAAATGGCGGGCATGACGAAGTATGTTATTCCTCCACCAGCGTTACCCCAGCCTGCTGTCAGAGCATTGCTAGTTCCCACGACATTCTTATCGAAAAATCCAGTCGACCATACTTGGCAAGGCACGAAAGATCCACCAAGGATTCCGATGAAGAAACGTATTGCGTAGAGACCTCCTGGCCCAGAGATTGTACCGGCGAGAGCACTGGGAATAGCACCGACGATCAAGGTTACTGCAAAAGTGTTCCTGGGGCCGAAACGATCACACATCGGTCCTGCAACTAAACGAACGAGAAGCCTATGTGCAAGCAAGTCAGCTTTTGAAGCTCCGAGAGCAGGCAAATAGAAGCACTCACGTTGCAGTCAGAGCAATGATATTCGAGTTTGCGATCTCATTTTGGGTCAACTTGAGATCTTTCTTGATTGCAACACTTAACAGCGGTGGAAAGGCATACCTGGGAAAGTTATGTAAGTATACATTTTCGTTTTCCATGTAGGGACAATCTACTTACCATGCCAGGAAGGCAATCATAAATCCGAACCAAGCAAAGTGGAACACCCTTCCATGCTTATTGAAAGGGTTGAGAATCGGGATCGAACGAGCCTTTCCATTTACCGGATTGATCTCTGGCGCCTTCCAAAGTGTTGTGACTTTGAAACCCATTTTTTGCTGAATACTTTCAGATGTATTGATTGGCAGGGCGTCAAAAAGATATCCGACCGGGGTGGGAGGCGTGAGAAGTATTTTGAGATCCAAGTGGATTTGAGGATACTGGCAATAGGTTGATTGTCTGACTGTCCGAAGGAAATATAAGTTGTGGTAAATGATTGTACTTATAAGTCCCAGATGAATAACGTCAAAGGGCAATCAGATCAGATATCTCCGGAAAACTCATAAACGAACCCAAGCTAGCGATCACAAACAGCAAATCCGCGGGTATTATTCCATGCGGAGATCTTCAGCGTCCGGTGGACCAGACCCTTGATGGTGGAGCCACCAATCCTTGTTGAGATGTGGGCAAGGCACTCACTGCACTCTGAATCCAAGGAGGTCTGGATCTCCCCAAATGTTTAGCGTCCAGGAGATGGATGCTGAAAACTATACAAGTACAGCTTCTCCTTATTCCAAATGTGAGACAGAGGCTCAATTGATGCTTTGCTCTACTCCGTATACAAGTAAAAGATGAGGGGCGTTATTGTTCCACCACCTTGTATCATACTCGTACAGCGATGCTTTTACACCGGTGGCAGTGAACTAAACTTAATCAAGCTTCAGAAGGACTCATAACATTGTAAAAGCAGAAACTAAAACTCTCCCAAACCTCTCAGAAGAGAACAACAGATTCTTGAGGCTGAACGGGAAGAAGGGACCGGCAGTCTGTGCAGGTATACAGAACATGTGGTGGGAAAGTATTTACTACTCGAGACGGCCTTATCGATGGAGGTAGGATTTGGCCAATCACAGTCTGCCTATTCATCCATGCATCAATGACTGGAACGATACAGGACAAGTACTTCCCCAGATTCATGATATAATATGCTGATGCGAGGTGAGGTGAGGTGGTGTGGTGTGGCTACCCTTACCCCTTCCCCTTATCTTTGACGAGGCGCTAATGGCTTAAAACTGGAAATTTACCAGCTTCACGACCCACTTGAAGATAAGAGACTACCTTACAAGGCTCATAAAGCTCAAATACCTACCGCTTCATGTCCGTCCATTTCCGCGGGGAGTCTTTAGTCTTTACTTTACGGAGACATTACTATTCTCTCAAATCGCCACGAGAACCACGATTTCGATCTCCTGGGAAGGAAAAACACCTGATAACTTTGATTGGACCACTGGAACTACCGAGTACACACCACCGCAACAGATCTATTTGTTTATGTTGTTCATAACCCCTTCTTCACGCAAAAGAAAGTTACGATGCGTGGGTGGGATTGCTTGTGTGTGTTTCTCTTGTCCTGGAATACCCCACGTCGGTCAGCGTTATCTTGACAGGGGGATCAATAGCCCGACCAGATCGATATTGGCATCTCCGGTGCATTTGATCTAGATAAGATATCCCATTGATGAATGTTACAGCTGCAATTCTTATTCATAAGCCAGTACAACAGAGGATGATTCTCAGTAATAGCAGCGTCATCTGTGGGAGACCTAGAGTTAATGCCATTCATTCACGGGACCTCCCGAGTCTCACCTTGTTTGTTGGTACATCAGATATGTAGTACTACTCCTCTCCTACCCAATCTGAACCTCTTTTTCAACCTTGAAAGAGGGACTTCTGCGTTCTGATGGCATGGTGCTAGAAACAGTATCTGAAACGAAACATACCGCTGTTTCTTGATGGGAAATCTATTTGCAAGAAGCGAATGATAGTCTAGTTCTATTGCACATTTCCTCGTGCTCGTCGCAACCCTCTCGCTTAGCATCTCATTCTCTGCCTCTCCTTGAAGTTACTCTTTCCATATCAAGCATGCCCGTTCCTCTGCTTCTGATCCACCTTCAAACCCGCATTTCCAACCCCGTCTTCCGTACTCATCACCATCTCTCTGAATCCACTCGCATACTCTTTCCTGATCTTCTCTCCTCTCTTCCATCCCTCATCCACCCCTCCATTCCAAATCTGCCTGAATAACTCCATCGTTTCCCGCGCCGTCAATTTCCTCCCTACCGTCAACAGCCTCTTCTACGTCTCCGCCACCTCCTCGGGGCCCTTCCAGAATCTTGACCGAACCATTCAGCCAACAACTGATCCGCGCATGCCGCACCCGCCTCCTAGGCTGCAGTCAGCGCGGCGAGCCTATCAGATCCTTCCTTCTCCATCTCGACCGACATAACTACGCAATCGGGGCAGAGCTCATGCTGGCAATCGTCCTATAATTTACAGCGGGTGACGTCGATTGAGGTATTATAGGCACTCTGCAGTAGAACCACTATCAGCTATCCATTGCAAGAAAAGGGATGGTGGCACGTCTACACGGCTGCTCGATTTTTTATGTTCTTGGCAGCAGAACCATGCTGGCATTTGGAGCGAGTAGGTGGTGGTGGCTTTTAAGAAATGTTTTGTGAAGATATTTAAATTGTGGTGGTTGTTGAGTTTGATTAAAGAGGAACATTCTAGATGTCTTTGCAGACGGGAGGAAGGAGCTCTTTCCGTACTTGCCTTTTTGTGGACCTTGTGCCATCTCAAGCGTATTTCGGAAAACTGAACTTCTCTTTCCCAACTCATGCAGAGTCTTGGATAATTCTGGGTTCCGTTACTCATGGCTTCTCGTTATAAGAGTTGATTGGCATTCATGGTTCAAACCTTTATATGTGTATTGGCTGTCTCTTGATCATCTCGGCTTTTATGAGACATTCAAAGCGGTGAAATTTGAGGGAGTCAACACTGTTCCGGTGAGAAAAAATGCCATACCAACAGAATGTAGTCTATAAAGGTCTTAGTATAGAGTATACTTTACTAACATGCTAACCTTACCTCAGAAAGACCCCCATCGCATCAACCTAATCCTTCCACCCCCTCCTCCTCCCGATTTCCTTCACCACATAAACCAGCCCCAGCAAGACCGGCACCTCAATCAGCGGCCCAACAGTAGCCGCAAGCGCCTGATCACTATCCGGGCCATACGTAGCAACCGCAACCGCAATAGCCAACTCGAAGTTATTACTCGCAGCCGTAAAGCTCTGCGTAGCAGCCAGCTTATACCCAAAGCCTAGCCGGTAAGTAACCAGCAGCGTCAGGAAAAAGATGATGGCAAAATACACCACCAGCGGCGCGGCTACCCTCACTACGGACACAATCTGGTGCACTACGTGCTTACCCTGGGACGCGAATAAGACGAGGATGGTGAATAGGAGGCCGATGAGCGACCATGGCGCGGCGCATTTCAAGAATACTTGGTCGTACCAGCGCGCGCTGGTGAGCTTGCGGAGCGAGAACCGAGTCAGTATTGCGGCGGCGAGGGGGATGCCGAGGAACACGGCGACGGATTTGGCGACGGTGGAGTATTCGATATCGAGGGTTCCTTCTTCGCTGGAAATTACTTTTATGAAGAGGAGAGCAAGCGGTGCGTAAAGGACGATTTGGAGGAGTGAGTTGATGGCTACGAGGATGGCGCAGTATTCATTGTCGCCTCCTGCTAGGCCGGTCCAGATTAGTACCTGGTGTGTGTGTTATTAGTTGACCGCCTATGAGTTGAGTTGAGTTGACTTATTCAAACTTACCATTGCAATACACCTCGCCAAACCCACCAAAATCAGACCTTCGCGTAGCCCTCCTTTGTCAGGAAGAAAAGCCCAGGCTAGTCCGAGCTGGAAATAAAGTTCATCATCAGCGATACGCCCACCATATATCTATATCCTTTGCTCAAGCCAAGAACAGAACATACCATAACCAACGGAGCAACAATCCAGTTGACAACAACACTAAACCCAATCTGCACCCAAATCTCCCTCTTCCGAAACACCCGATGTAAAGTCTCGAACTTGACTTTGCAAAGTATAGGATACATCATAACTAAAAGCCCAACAGCTAATTCAACCCAAAAGTCAATATAAAAACACACTTGATCAAGAAAGAAAGAAAGAAAGAAAGAAAGAAAGAAAGAAAGAAAGAAAGGAAATAACAAACCAATCGGCACCGAAACCCCCACAAACTCCCCCCTCTGCAGAGCCGGTCCAGTATTAGGCACAAAGTTCCCCAAAAGAATCCCAACCGCCATCGCCAAGAAGATCCATAGCGCCAGAAACCTATCCAACCATCCTAGACTTTTGAAAACTGAACTTTTCGCTGCATCTTCTTCTCCCTCCTCCCTTACTGGAGGCTGTTTTTCCACATCCGAAGAACCTGCGCACGGTTGAGACTGTGATTGTGATTGTGGTTGGTAAGGGAAGACATGGTCAGAGGGGAGGACGAGGACTTTGGGCATTTCTTTTTGGTGAGGATATATGGAAAGGGAAAATCTGATATTGGAAAGGAGTGACAGATGTAAAGGGTTTGAGAGTATGAAAAGACAGGGGATTGAATCAAAGGACTTTGATATTCAAGAACCAACTTAACTTTTCTTCATTCATGATAAGGCATGGTCGGATTTATAGTAGAACTCGAGGGTCTGCGGAAGTCGTTCGCCTCAAGAACTGTAATAATTTAGCGAGGCCACTGGCCAATCAGAGCGTCGCAGTGACATTTCCCATTTAGCGGTTTGACCTGGAGAGAAAAAGCGGCGGCCAATTCGAATTGTGTCTAGGTGGAGTGGGACATCAGAAGTTAATGACATCCAGTGCCGCTTTTTGTATGTAGTACGAAAGCGTGCAAGTCACGCAAAATTACACGGCATTCATAAGAATCCGATGACATTCTTCTAGCTCTACAAGTAGAGTTTGTCTTATATATCTTCGAGAATTGCTGTAATCATTCAATTTCACTACTCTGTACCATGACCTGATGCCTTTAAAGAAAGGCTATACATGAGTAACAGCTAGCTTATCCGTATAAAGTTTCGCCTGAACTCCAAAATTAAGTTTTAATACTCTAACAATACATCATTCGTCGCTGTCATCTTCTACGACCCTTCTACTCTTAGCTCGAGAGACCGGCTTCGGCTTCTTACTTATGAGATCCGGAATATCTGGCAAGCTGTCATCATCTGAATCCAGTTCGTATATTGCCCGCTCGGCGGATGGCTTGCGTCTTGGCGATACAGCTGGGGGGGACTTGATGATTTTGTCAAAGGTTGTCTCCTCCTCACTCTACTATCGTCGTCCTCGGCAATGAAATCGAGGAGACTTGACGAGGGTTCCATCTCACTATCTTCTGATGCCCCTTCGCTGTTGGCAAGATCGTCACCTTCTCCTTCAGTTTCATCTCCAAACGTAGGCGCCGGCGCTCTGAAATTTGAATGATGCTGCTCGGGCAGGCTGCTCTGTTCTTCGCCGCTCTCAATATCGGAAAAGACCAGAGAAGTTTTCTGCTTTTGAGTTGGCTTCTTCCTTGGCACTGCTGCTTTGCAAGACGATTTGCAGCTTCCACCTTGTCATCATCAACAAGAGAAGGCAAATCCAAGTATGCAAGCGAAGATTCTCGATCACCATAAGGCTTTTTGAAACGGTTTTCCGTGTCTCGAGATGCTGCCAAGATCTTGAAGAGCTCTACACATCTCTTGGTGTATTCACCATGTGGGACTTTGACGCTCCGAGTCAATGATCGTTGCACAATAGGGTGAGATGTTAAATCAGGCATCGTTACTTCCTGTAGATCATCCCCTGCGATGTTCTGATATCTCTTTTCAAGATCTTTTATGTCTGCTTTGCTTAGTAGGACCGAATCCGATGGAAGCACAGGAGCCATTTGACCTTTTTGTACCGCTGTGCTCTTGATAGCTACACCAGGTTTGGAACTAGTGGAGCCACCACCAGCTAACTTTGAAGCTTTCCGAAAGCCAGTCTCGACATCGTCTGGCATATGAAACTTCTTAGGAGGCTTCTTTCGTGCCTTGCTGGGTCGTCCTCTTGTTGGCACAGGCAGCGCTGGGCCCTGGGTGTTTTCAATAGGAATTTCTATCATTCTTTTATCAACACTCGGTGTAATAGATTTCGGAATGATCCGAACGGAAAGATCATGTCGAAAAGTGAACCGTGCCCCGGAGCTGATCATCTTTTGCATTTGCTCGTAGTTGTCCTTCGCCTTAATGAATGAATCCTCCTCCTTGCCACGCATCAAGAGCAGCACAATATGTCCAGCTCGCTTTCTTCCCGTTCGTCCCATGCGCTGGAGCATGCGAATAGGAGATGCAGAAGCATCATAACAGATGATGAGATCGACCTGACCAATGTCTAAGCCTTCCTCGCCGATAGATGTTGCGACAATGACATTGATCTTTCCACTCTTGAAGTTACTGATTGTCTCAAGCTGCTTTGCTTGGTTCATGCCTTCAGAGCGCTTCGAATCAGCTTGACCAACAAAGACTGAGGCCCGAACCATAGGCCTATGTCTATGCAGGACACGACAGATTTCTTCCGCGCTGTCCCGGTACTCTGCAAATACGATAATCCGAGTGGCTGATGGAGGGGAATCTTCTCCTAGTCGTCCCTCACCGGCATCCATGAAGTGGTTCAAAACGGCATCGCAAAGAAAGGTAAGCTTGGGGTGACCAACAAAAGTATCATTACCGATCCACGATCCTATTCTATCCATCATCTTTTTAAATTCTGGATGCTCAACGATTTGCTTTCGATATTTTCCACCTTTGTTGCCATCCTCAACAGCTTCTCGAAGGTCCTTAACTGCGGAATAGAACGGTCCAATACCATGAAAGTTTAGTAATTTTATACCGTGAGCTACACTGGAAAGAATAGTGAATAGTGCATTCATCATGCCTTTCAGGCCAAAACTAGCCGTCTTTCCTGCATTGGATCCCATCCACTGCTTCCTAGCAGTCACCATGCCAAATGCAGTAAGTGACATCGGGTCCTTTTTCCAGTAGGCGTTCTGAGCACACAGTAGATTTACCAATGGTTGAAGTGCTTTCGAGTAATGCTCCTGCACTAGGGCCATCTCATCTGACGGGTCGAGAAGGACTTGGTCAATATTTCGACTATGGACGTATTGCTGGATATCCATAGACTCCTCAGTGCGAATCTCAACCTTGGAAATCTCCAGCCCATCGACTACCTCTTGGACCGCTTCAACGCTTGCACCAGGAGTAGCTGTCAGCGCCAGGACGCGAAAGCTCTTGTTGAAGCGACGCATAAACTTGACCACATTTACGTAGGCGTAGTTACCAGTTGCCCGATGTGCTTCGTCAACAACAAGAAGCACAATATTCTTTGGATCAGCAATACCACTTGACAGATCATTTTGAAGCGTCTGAGGGGTCATAAAGAATACTCGCTTCTCAGCCCATTCATCAGCTCGCAAAGCCGGTTGTTGCTCACCCGTAAGCATCGTGGTTTGAGACTTTGGTATGCCGACAATATTAAAGCACGCTTCGGCTTGTTGGGCCACGAGCGGTTTTGTTGGAGCAACGAATACGATCTGAGCCTCTGTAGTCCATCGAAAGTAATTAAGCATAATCGTGGCAGCGATAAATGTCTTCCCTAGACCGGTGGGAAGAGCAACGAGGAGATTGTTGAACAGCCCATTCCTAACAATGCTGTATTGATAGTCACGGATCGCACCGAGATTGATTGGGTAGACCCAGGTTTTGAGAGCATCGTCGTCGAGCTTGTGATGGGTGGGTTCTTCTGGAGGCAGATCTACGATGAAATTATGCACTTTGTTAATTTGCGATGCTGGCACCTGCTCTTCTTGTGCGCGACCGCCGAAAAGAGTGGTTTGTCGGAGACCAGTTTGCGGGGCTACTAGGCGCTGTCGTGGAAATGAACTGGCTTGAGAATTGCGTATTGGAGACGATCCAATCGTGATAGGCTCTTTGCTTCCAGGGCTATTTTCTGGAGAAGAGAAGGCGTCATCAGGGAGATCATCCAGTTCTCTAGCTGGATCATTGGTCTTCGGACCCGAAATGTTGCCAGTCAGCCTCTGAAGAATGTTGGGCTTTGCAGCAGCATTTTGACGAGCAGCGGTGAAGGTTGGCGGCTTGGATACTTCTGGTCGCGGTTTTCTGTAGATGGCACCTCTAATCTGATATGCGGGGCTGGAGTTGGGGAAAGCCTCTGCTTGTGTGGCCCCAAGAATTCGGGCTGCCGGTACTGGTTCGACGCCTTCGTGGATTCTGAGTTTCTTCTGCTTCTTCGCTGACTTTCCATTCTCACCTTCCCTATCTCCAGACTCAATTGCATCTACCGACTGTCGAGAATGGCACCGAGGCCCAATCAATACTTCATCATCTGATGTTTCGCTGACCCTTCGTCGCTTTCTTCGATGTGGGGAGAGTAAATTCGACAGCAGAGGTTGAGATGGTTGGCTGATGGCTTCAATAAAATCCTCATCTGCAATATCGCCATAGTCCTCCTCTTCCATCTTGGCTGCGCGTGTTGAGGTGGCCAAGCATATCGCACTGTGCGAGTTGTAGAGGTGTCGCGTCTTGTCGCGAAAAGGAACGCGACGTTGATGCTACTAATACACGGTCACGTGGTTCACTCGAGGTTGAAACAATCCTTCTTCGCGACTCACGAATTAGTATTTTAAGGGTAATGACGAGCAAGTTGCATTGAATAGTTTTTTTCTAATGTTGAGAAAGGTCAGAGAGCGTGTATGGCGGCATACTTGGACACAAATGTCAACAGTTAGTTTTCAAACGCACACGCTTTCAATGTTAGCTTTGATAAGTATGATATAGATATATCTTATATTTTCTACTGCGCATCTGCATCAAAAATCGTGAAAGACCGGGCTTTCATAGATTCTTGTAATCCATAAGATGCCATTGGAACATTCGATGGCCTTAGGCATGGATCAAAATCCCCGCCCAGACCTTTTAACAATGGGTTTTCTCACTGCCCCTTGTGAAGATACTTTCTTGACCACAGATGATGCGATCTTCTTGGTAGATTTCGAACTCTCGTTCTCCAGCCTCTTGTCTTCGCGGGCCTTGTCTTCTGCCATTTGCGCTTCAATCTCCATCTTTTTGTTGAATTCAACTTCTGTCACTCGCTTCTCCCTCGCGGAATAGCCCTTTTCCTTAATCGAATAGAAGACGCCTCCGAGCTCTGCCAACCAGCGAGGATCAACAGAAGTTACTGTTGACATGTATTCTTTTGAGGTGAGAATCAATTCGTGGTAAACGACGTAATCCGGAAGGTAGCCAAGTCCGTAAAGAGCACTTGTAGGGTGCAGCTGGACTGTCACACTTGTCCTCAAGTTGACATACTCCCCAATACCTTTGACTTTCGCAGCTTGATGATAGTAACCAGAGCAAATGCATTTCCGAATGACGTCCCAATCAGTACCACAACTTATCATGGACATTTTTTGCATTTTCATAATATCTAGGAGTTGTTGTCTGATCTCTTTTGCTCGGCGTAAAGATTTGGGGTGCAAAAAGTGCCGAGTACACCAAGCGTCTGAAAATCCATTCGACTTCCATTGGGAGTAAACATGCAAATAGGTCAAGTGGTCAGATTCCGGAACGAAAAACTTCTCACGAGCTGCGTCGGACTCTTCTTGGCGTTCTTTAGGCCGATAAAACACATTTGGAACAGAGAGCATAGATACGATGGTCAGCATCTCTTCACTACAGCCATATTCTTCAGAAGTAATGAGTAGCTTAGCCAAAGACGGGTCCATAGGGAATGCGGTCATTTTTTTGCCGACGGCGGTGAGGTCACCGATGTTGTTCAGGGCACCCAGTGCCCACAAGTCGAAAAGAGATGTTGTAATGGTATCTTGGGGAGGTGGGTCCATAAAATCGAAGTCTAATAAGTCTTTAACCCCTAAAGATTTCAATAGTAGCACTGTGTTACTGAGGTTTGTGCGCTGAATTTCGGGGATAGTCTGGATGTATAATTCATCCTTGAAAGCAGCTTCAGTGAAGAGATGATATGCTTTCCCAGGTCCAGTACGTCCAGCTCTACCAGCTCTCTGAGAAGCATTCGCTTGAGAAATAGGGGTGATCTGCAAGGTATCCATTCCCATCCGGGGATTGTAAACCTTGAGCTTCGAATAGCCCGCATCGACGACGTACATGATACCATCTACTGTCAAACTGGTTTCCGCAATGTTCGTTGCGACAATGACTTTTCGGACTCCAGGAGCAGCTTTATCGAAAATCTTCGCCTGTAGATCTGCTGGCATTTGGCTGTAAATTGGTAGAATGCTCAATTTTGGGGGATCGTTCAGAGCATTGAGTCGCTCTTGAATAAGCTCGCAAGTAACTTCGATATCTTCTTGCCCAGTCATAAAGACCAATATATCGCCGGCTCCCATGGATACGTGAATTGCAAGGACCTGCTGGACTGCCTGATCAACATAATCCTCCACGGGCGATCGGTGAAACATGACATCTACAGGAAAAGTTCGTCCCGGGATGAAGAATTCAGGCGCTCCTCCGTAGAAATCAGAAAACCGCTTCGAGTTCATGGTAGCAGATGTCACAATCAGTTTGAGATCTCGTCGTCGAGCCAAGACCTTTTTAAATAATCCCATGAGAACGTCGGTATTCAAGGCCCTTTCGTGGGCCTCATCCATGATAACGCAGGAGTAGCGATCAAGATCCGTTTCATTTAAGGATTCTCTGAGAAGAACACCATCTGTCATGTATTTGATACATGTCTCCTTGCTCGTACAGTCCTCGAAACGGATTGCATAGCCAACGGTACCACCGAGTTTGCATTGCATCTCTTCACTGACACGTTTGGCGACACTCATTGCTGCGACTCTGCGAGGTTGCGTACATCCTATCATGCCTACGTCTGCATAACCGTCTTCGTATAAAAACTGCGTGAGTTGGGTTGTCTTGCCGGAACCAGTCTCCCCAACTACAATGACTACTTGATTGTCTCGTATGACCCTCAACAAGTCCTCGCGAACCGCAAATGCTGGTAAGAATTCTCTTTGTTCCTTCAGAGACTTGCTCTGACTGAAATTGCTTGCGCCCTCATTATTTTTCATATGCTGGCCGAACTTGCTGGTTCCTTGGTCTTCTTCCCCTGGTATGGGGGCGGCGCTATCTCCTTCGTCCTCTTTGACGCCCATCAGATTTCCAAGAGCTGTTCCGGCCATATTTGTAGCTTCCTGTGCCTGCTTCTGTCGCTCTTTTTGTTGCCGTTTTTCCTTCACCACCTTGCTGCCTTTCCTACTAAAGACCGCCATGTCACTCTGGGCGTCTCGTACCGCGGGCACCGGCTCCAGCTGTTTGGAAAATACAGTCCTTCCATCTAGGAAAGGAGGCTTGAGATCGTGCACAAGCAAGTGGACTCTAGTCGTCTCCTCATCATCCTCAAAATCGTCTCCAAAGTCTCTTCGCTGAGCCACTCCGGACGTGAGCATCCGATTCGTCTCCCAAGCGTCAACATCTTTTTGCTTTTGATTTGCTCGCGCGCTAACTCGTTTCCCAGTCTTTTTTTCCGTCAACGCTACCTCTCGCTGCTGATCGGCCCAGGAATTGTCGTATGAACCGAATGGGTTGTGCGAGTCATCTCCAAAGGTATGTCCAGATTCATCACCAGCATACCAGTCTCTATCCAGGGCATTCGAGTCCTCCTCGTTCACAAAGGGCTCAGGGCCATCAAACTCTTCTTGGTGAGGAGTTGAGCGAGCCGTCGATGGGTATCTTGACTGTGCACGCGGAGTCGATGCCCTGGATGTTCCCATACGGCTTTGGGACCTCGATTGTGCAGAGCTGGGTTTTCCATTGTGGACTGAAGATGGTCTCGTGGGTACCACGAACCTATCGTCAGATCGCAAAGGGTTGAATTCCAGTTTCCGCCGTTTGGAGTTGGATTCTCCTTCATCCCCAGCCATGGTTGTGCTGTGCTGTCTTGATATTGTTTGGCCTCAGAGCTGCTCCCCTGAGAATGGGCTTTGAGCAGGCCCCGCTAGCGCCCGCTTTGCGATTAGATAGGCGATGTGGGGTGGTGGGCAAAAAAAAGTTCTTGGGCACATTGAACTAACTGTATCACGGTTTCCTTCGTAACTGGATAATCTACGACAAGAAGTCAAGATGTCTATGATAACAGCTACAGCATGGGTGCCCCGCGGCTTTGCAGCCCCTTTCCCTACTAAATACACATTTGACGAGGAAGAGTTCCAGCGAATTGCGGATCTTGCAAAGCTGCAACTTGACGATGCGAACGAGGACTTGGAGGAGGCACGCAACCAATCGACGGAGAAGAATGGCGAGGACGCCGAAGAAGAGGGCTCAGACGATGAAGCCGGTGCAAAAGCATTGAAATCGAAAGGGCAAGTTTACCCACCCAATTTGATGTTTTCTTACTAATACTTATTAATTCAGGGATGAGGACGACGACCTGAAAGAATATGATTTAGAGCACTACGACGAAGATGTGGAAATGGATCAAGGCAAGGAGGGCGCGGGCATGGCAATGTTTGGAAACGTCAAGTCTCTTGCATACCATGACTCTAATAAAGACGATCCTTACATTACCATGCAAGAAAACGACGAAGACGACGAAGACCGAGAAGAACTTCAGATTCTTGCGACAGACAATATGCTTCTTGCAGCGAAAGTTGAAGATGAAGTGGCGCATCTCGAGGTTTACGTTTATGAGGACGAAGCCGACAATCTCTATGTTCACCATGACCTTATGCTCCCTGCTATACCTCTGTGTGTCGAATGGTTAGATATACCAGTAGGCAAGCCTGGCGCCGAAAAAGACTCTCGTGCAAACTTTGTGGCCGTTGGAACTTTTGATCCAGATATTGAAATTTGGGATTTAGATACTGTCGACTGCATGTACCCAAATGCAATCCTTGGACAAGGTGGAGAGGGCAAAGCCGCAAACGCAGACGGTACCAAGAAGAAGAAAAAGAAGAAGTCGAAGAAAGCAAACGCAGAGCACCATGTAGATGCTGTACTCTCACTCGCTGCCAACAGACAGCATCGAAATCTCCTGGCCTCATCTTCCGCAGACAAGACTGTTAAGCTATGGGATCTCAACACAACGAAATGTGCCAAGTCATATACGCATCACACGGATAAAGTCTGCTCGTTGGCATGGCATCCACGGGACTCGACATTACTACTGAGTGGGAGTTATGACCGGACAGTGGTTGCCGCCGATATGAGAGCACCCGATGCTAAAGTTCCTAGATGGGGTGTTGAAAGCGATATAGAGACTGTCCGATGGGACCCCCATGATCCAAACTACTTCTATATCTCGACTGAGAATGGTATCATCCATTTTCATGATGCTCGGAACGCACCATCGAATCCAGCTGCAAGCAAGCCTGTCTGGACCTTACAGGCTCATGATGAATCAGTCTCGGCCTTTGATATAAACCCTACAATCCCCGGTTTCATGGCGACTGGTTCAACAGACAAGCAAGTCAAGCTTTGGAATATACAATCATCTGGGCCAACCATGGTTGTTTCACGAAATTTGGACATTGGAAAGGTGTTTTCTACTGTCTTTGCTCCTGATGAGGAAGTCGGATTCAGACTTTCAGTAGCGGGTAGTAAAGGTGTCGTCCAAGTTTGGGTAAGCATTACCTCTTGTGAAACATGAAACATCTACTAACTCTTTAACTTGGTAGGATACTTCAACCAACAAGGCCGTCCGAGCAGCATTCGCAGATAGAATCGCACCAGTGGATGGAGAGATTAGGGAACGACTAGTGGGAGTTGAAAACGATAGTAGCGAGTCCGAAGACGAGGGTGAGCCTGATGAAGAGGGCGGAAAAACTGGAGAAGGCTGGGAGTCCATGGACGAAGATTAAAGACCGACTCCTGGGAGGATTTGAGGTTTGGCCTTCTCGCTTTCCGCTTTGGCAGCCAGATAATCTATCAACTTTCAACTCGGCATGTTTGTCCAAAGGGCAACGTGGGCTTTGAGGTGACCAGAAGTCAATGGTGGACTGGAAATGTACGACTACCATGCATGCCAAAATCCAATAGGGTATCAAATTCGCATGCGGCTGCCTTTTTAGACGCGGAATGCGAGATATTCTCCGATTTCAAAAGATCGCAGATAATCTCGAGATGCATGTCTTCGTCGATGAGCGATCTCACAATGCATTGATACATACTTGGCGATCGTCTGAAAGTCATCGCACTGACTTTTGCGCTTTGAGGTCATCCGTGTCATCTCATCTCAATGCTTTCACAGATATAGTTCCCACAAATTGTTTAAAGAAATTGGGATGTTTCAACTCTAGTAGTGAGGACTTGAGGACGGTTCCAATAAGGTAAAATCCGCCTTAATTTTCCATTTTGTTTGAGATATCCATGATATGATCTCACAACAGGCCACTTAGGTTCAACAGTGAGCACTACAGCAGTCTGCGATGTTTGGTTTAGAAGCTCTCCACGATTTGTCATCTGCGAGACTACCAAGTTTAGATGTTGCAAGCCTTGCGGCTGAGGCAACTGTACTGTGCCTCCCGCCTCCCGAGGTGGTCGTGGAGGGAAAAAAGTGGAATAAGGCACCACCGCGCCTTTTCTCAAAATAACAGATGTGGGATGACTGCAGCACATGTTTCCCCTGATGAACTAACGCTCGTGCTGCATTGATGATGTGTTGAGGCGATGCCACGAAGCAACCAACCAACCGCATACTCGCGCGCCACGGGTTGCATCTTGGATCCACAGCCTCGCTGGCCTTGAGCGTTGAGAGTTTTCATCAGGATTACTCGCAAGATCAGAGAGAAGTATTGGGGTATTGATGTGAAGCCTCTCACTTGCACAGCTGGACGCACTGTACATGAAGCTGCTTGATAGGGTACAAGAAACGCCAGGGTGATCATCCATGGGACCTGTGTATCTGAAACTAGAAACATCTGACCCATGGGCGAATGACAGTGCCCGAGGTCAGACGTTCCTTGTGCGTCCGTTTCAAATTCATCTGAGCGGCAACGATTATTCGCTTGTGCGATCGATGGTTTGCCAACTGCCTGGACCTTGTCGACGCCCCGAGCGAAACGAATCAAATGTGGCAAGTTGATCGGAGGATCATCAAGCTACTCTGGGGTCCCTGGGGCCCGTAAACCCCTTTTAGGCCATCGTGGTGCTAACCCGCGTAGCTCCGCGAGTTCTGCTTTAGATTGCACAAAAATGGATGCCCCGAGAGGTCGACTACTGGCTGGTCATAGCCAAAGTGGACCAAATCCTTCCGCAAGTTCAATAATGCGTGGTTTAAATAACTCGGTTGGACGCATGGCCTAACTTTGTGCCTCTGCTCTAGTCTGGTTCCTGGCCCACTTCGCCCCTGTTCAACAGACCTTTCTAGCCCCCCATTCCACCGAAAGCCGCCTTCGTGCAGAAAGGATTTTCCTCCGCTATCTGCCTCTCTCCTCCTCTCCTCTCCTCTCCTCTCCTCCCCTCTCCATCACACTCTTTCTGCGTAGCAGCAGTAGCATCATCAGCATCGCCGGGTCGATTCACTACTTATCTACATTCCTTCTGTGCGAACCCAGTTGTTCGAACATTCCTTATCGAACAGTCTATCACTTACTACGAGGCATCCCTATCCACCACAGCAAAGTAGCCTGCACAACTGTTACGTTACCAGACTACCAAACCAAAGGACTGCGTCCTCTCTCATTTTCGAATACACCATCTCGTTGCACGAATCGGCAGTATTACTCCCAGCACAAACTTCACTTGAATCCCCCAACCAAGCGCGCACTAGCTCCCTGTTCTGCGAACAAAGGCGCGTCGATATATCTTTCTACAAACCAACTTCATTGTTGCCGTTATCACCTGAACGAATACTGCGCAATCACCAGTCGCACAACACTTCAGACCTTCCAAAAGTAGGTGTCTTCAGACCAAACGAAACGCCAAAACTACACCTGCAGCCCGCGTGTGATCATCTGCCAATCAACCGACACCTGCACCTGCACCTCACCAAATCCGTAGCAGCTCACAAATTCGGATAATAAACCCCACCTTGAATATTCCCAGACCTCTCCCTGGTGGAATCGAAACACTGTCGATATATCCTTATCCGGGGCAAAATCCAGGGTATTCAGCCAGCAACATGTCGTTATCCAGAGCCTTCACCACACGAGGGAGGCGGAACACCAAAGAGACTGCGGGATTACCAGTTCCTCAAAGGAGCTTGACTACGAAGCACGCCTTCCCCGCCGGAACCATTAGACACATAATCTCAGCACCTGTAGAGCTCATCTCAACGACAAATATGCTTTCCTACAATGCGCCAGACATATTTCCAAAGACTTCAGCGTCTCCCAAATCCACCACATCCTCTAGGTCTTCAAACTCCGACGACGACGATTCGGTTCGGTCAGCGACTATGCCGGAATCACCAATTTCATCCCCAGATGGCTCATTGAATGGATCGATCCCCCCGTCGCCAGAACTCAATCATCTCTCCTGTTATTTTGGATCTGGCTCGGGCGAAGAAGGCGCTCCCAAGATTCCTAGCAGAGCCCTGTCGCATACCAAGAAGAATGCTGAGATTCTAGCACGGAAACGATCTATATCACGGATATCTTCTCGGAAAAACAGCGTGTCTACAGTTCGATCGTCAATCAACATGTTCAGCCTACCATCTAATACTCCGGAGCAAAGCGAACAACATCCCTTCGGCAATGAGCTTGCGAAGGTCTCGGAGATAGCTGAAGATTATGGTATAAGCAAGGAGAGATTGACCGTCGTGGATAAAGAAGAGCAGGAGCTATTATCACGGGGTCTTTTCAAATTCCGAGCTGAAGATTACATGAATGAGATCCAAGGGTTCCTTCAGAGTGCTTTCAGCGATGCGAGGCCTACTATGCCGTCGTCGATGTGGATATAGGACATGGTACTGGTCTTCCATGCCCTAACGTCTCTCCGCCAATTGTTGCGAGGAGTCGATTTTCTTTGTACATATCACTATTCTGCCATCTGGCTCATTCTTACTCTCATTTACGAAACTTTTGGAAATATATTACGACATGGCTCGACGGAAAAGGAAAGAGGGAGTTCATGGTTGGGCTGATTATTGGCAACGACTTTGTGCAGTCTTTGGTGCCTGGTTGCTGCTTTAGCTGAGGAGTTCTTGGAGCCTCCATACACTCCTTTGTGTGTCATCTATGACATTTACGGTCGTTACGATTGCTGAAAGGAGATTGCGTGTTTTGCACCCTTCTATTATGTAAGGGCGCGCCGGAATAACTTTTAAATATTGCTGCAAAACTTCAGCTGAAGTAAATTTGAACATCTAAAACCTATATCGCATGATTTGTATACGTGAGGAAACAATAGTAGAGAAGGAGTACATTAACAAACTTCTATCTGATACATCAGCCGCGCATTCGTATCCGCGTCCCAAAAGAATGCGGAGAAGATATCCCCTTCAATCTCGGATTGTGGAGAAATGATGTCCAACGCATTGATCGGCGTTGTCTGATCAACAAAACCGTACTAGATCTCTGGATTTTCTTTTGATCTGGTATCTGAAATCTGGAAACCCGTTGTGTGTGATCTCCCAAGATCTAAGTCAAGGTTCAGCTAAAAAGATATGAAAAATGTGGGGTGATTATGTAAGCCATGCGAGGAAAGTTCCTTTTTTTTTTTCTTGCTGCATAACTCCTTCGGATTTTTGAGACCAGACTCCGCAACACCTCGAAACACAACGACGCCCTTCAACCGATATCACAGTCTCTTAAGCTTGAGAATTTCGGTAAGTCATTGGGCCTTTCATCTATTATCCATTCCAGCATCTGCCAGACCGCGGCAGCTCACATACAATGATGACATCCCAATACCCTCAAACAATCTTTAGGAAGAGCCGGAAAAGGCCGACATCTACAAGATACACGCGCCCTGTGTTGGCATCGACATATGCAGCAGGCCGTAGTGGATGTTAGCGGTGCTTAGAACCTGGGTTTCTGAAAATAACTGCCGTGTTTCTCACATCGTCTGCGAATCTTGGAAATTGGAGATTCCTTGAAGTGCCTTTGAAGCTGACTTTTGAGTTTCAGGAATGTCGTTCTACAATGCCCTAGCTTGGATCCATCTTGCGAGATTACGATAGCATTTATGGATTTGCGGTCAAGCATGGGCTGATGCTTCGGAAGAGGCACAGTCAGCTCGAACCGATGCTTTTGTTGGACTTCATCTCGGCTTGAAGCTTCGACAACAACCAGGTACACTGTATACGGAAGATATGTTAGCCATGTCTGAAACACCGGTAGAAACCCTCGGGAGGCCCCGTCGGACTCATGGATTACATCCGTGAAGCTTCTTGTCCCGCACGGCACAAGTCAGCGCCAACACAAGGTAGGTCGGAGAAGATTTGAGGGAACATGTCTTCCTACATTCTGATATGGGAAGTTACAGATGGAAAAAGTAGCATCTTACATGGCTTCTTTCCATTGTCTCTTCATATTATGGTTCTTTACGGACTCTTTTCCTGTATTGAAACTCCAACGGGTTACGCAATACTACCGAAAATCTATTATGGCAACTTTAGTTGATATGCACCTGTGAAGGCCAAGCAAGTTCTGTGAGTTGTTGCCAGAGCTATGAACAGATGTCAGGTATACTTTCTAGTTGCAAAAGGATAGTATGCAATCAAAGGGATATGTCACAATCCCGTTGCCTATTCCGAGTTTCCGCTTCTATTCATTGACCGACCTAGATTCCGTTGCCGTGTTGAGAGTCCACTGCGGGCTCATCACCTATTAACTCGTAGCGGAAAGTTGCGAACGCCCTCTATCGACTGCTGCCTGAGTACTACAGCGCTCAGACTTGTGAGATTTGGAGTGATGGCCCAGGGAAATATAGTTGCATACAATCCAAGGCTAGATGGAGGATTTTATATATATACACACGAAAAATAATATTTAGGATTAGGTTGGTTTGCAGCTGATGACATTGGAGTTATAAATATAACAGCAATATCTCTCTACTGTGGTGAATCAAGTGCTGTATAATAAGACAGCTTGCAACGTGATAGGTTGGTTGATCAAAAATGGCAACGCCTCGCCAAAACTACTGTACCCCAGCTTTTCGCAACCTCCTCTCCCCACCCCTCCACCTCCACCTCCACCTCCAACACCTCCCAAACAACCACAACAAAAGATGACAACACCACCCCCAGCCCCCGAATCAACCATCCTCTTCCGCCCCTCCAAAAAGCGCAAGATATACCGCCAACGCGCCACCTCCCACTCACCCACGCCACCTCCCCAATCATCAGTCCCCGTCCTTGTCCCGCAAAGCCTAGACGACCTAATCGCATCAACCAGCCACTCAGAGCAACGCGCAGAAATCGAAGGCACACCCGTCCCCATTTCCGAAATCCTGCGGCTGAGGAAGCTCCGCAAGGGTAAGTTCGTAGGGGGCGTGGAGTTCCGCGCCGATAGTGCGAGCGCTATCCACGGGACGAGGGAAGAAGAGAGCGCTGTTGTGCTGAGAGAAGAACCGGAGGCTCTGGATGGCGTGGCTAGGAAGTTCGCGCCGCAGACGGGCGCGGTGGGGGACGTGAATAAGCATATGTGAGTCTTTCTCCTGCCGTTCATACATTATGTTATAAAAAGGGTGTGAAAAGAAACGTGACTAATGAAGGAAGGATGGCGTACATAGATTCGGAGCTAGCTAAACGTCAGGCAGCCGAAGGGCTAGCACCTGTTTCTGCATTTGCGAGAGAAGGGGGAGGTGGTACGGTGGGGTGGAAGGACGAGAGTGGACTGCGGAAGGATATTGATGTGCAGAGACAGCCTGCTGCGTTGGGGAAGCTGATGGAGATTGATCTGGGGGATGAGGCGAGAGATCGGAACGTGCAGCGTACGGATAAGGCGAGGCGAAGGCTAGGTGGAGAGGAGGTCGAGGAGGAAGTTGTGCAGAAGCCTGTGAAGATCCGCTTGGGGCCTGATGGAAAGCCTTGGAGGGGACGGAAACGAAGGGGCAGTGACGATGTGAAGAGGGATAAGCTTGTTGAAGAGGTGATGAGGGAGAATAGACGTATGTGCCCTCTTCTTTTCTTTCCCTCTAATTGTCACGACGCTAACATTTGATATAGTGGAAATCTACGAGGAACCGCAGGAAGAGCCGCCTAACAATGACGACCAAGGTGCAGATGACAGAATAGCAGAGGCATTCAAGAGGGATTTCATGGATGCGGTCTCTCAGAGACAGAGGAAGAAGACCGCGCCTGCGCCGCCGCCGGCCAGGGGCCCTGGTGGTAAGAAGGAAGAAGAAGCTCTGAAGGGACCGAAGCTGGGTGGGAGTAGGAGCGCCAGAGCGGCAATGCGGGAGACGATGTTGAAGAGCGCGAAGAAATAGAGTGACACAAGAGGACAATTTGTCGGATCACCCAATCTGATGACATTCAGTATAAATTAAAAGCCTGTTTTCCAGCCTCTCTTTGGATCGGTTTTATCACTTCTTCATCTCATGGTATTATATTGTTTCAATATACACACGTTGTAAAATTCACTGGTGATGTTTATAAATTTCCCCCATATCTCTTCAAGTTGGTTTGAATCTTATTTGTACCTTCATTTTATATCGAGAGGCCTGCTTATATAAATGTCCTCCCTGTGGAATATTATATTTCCGTCTCACATGAAGTCAGAGTGAGATGACAAGTAATATTAGGGGAAATTTCAAACTTATTGTAGCTATATATATTGCACGATATTCAATCTTGGGTATCTCCAACCCAAAAACGCCGGTAGCTATGATGATATATCCAGAGTTATTCATGTCCCCGCCATTTGCATCCTAAATCTCAAACGTAGTTTCCTCCAAGACGGTTTTTCGAAATCCATCACACATTCATTTATTTCATAAGTTCGTTCTCATCAGCCTACTCATCCGATCCAAATTCCATACTATTACTTAAAGTCATATCCTCACCAGCCTTCAATACCACTGCCTCTGTGCCCGTTCTTCTATGGGGAAACTTCTCGCATCTGGGACTGATCACGCTCTCCACCTTCTCCCTATCATACTTCTCCACGGTTATCTTGGTAGTTGCCAGTCCAGTCGTCTCCTTGTCGCCATCATGTGCTGATATCCAAGCCTTCGCACACAATTTCTGTGCGATTTCCAATCCACCCGGAAACCCAGAGCATATGTTCCCTCCTAGATACCACGGGTTATCTATTCGGTCGAAGCAGTGGAGCAGGGCAGTGAGCGGTAAAGCCATTTCGGAGGTGAGGTGCGAGGCGATGTATGGAGAGAGAGTCTTGTAAGTGCACCCGTGCGGGGAGAATATAACAGAGAGTGCTCGATCGCAGGCAGGCGTCGAAAGTGTCGAGGGAGTCGGGGAAGCCGGCGGGGTCAGTGGAAGTAACGAGTCGAAGCTAGAAGTCGGTGCTCTATATGTTATGCCAATGGCGCTGTGCAGCCCAGTGATATCCGCTTTCTGGGGGAGGTAGGCAATGGTGACTTCTCCCATTGTCCCACCTGGATCGAGGGGTTGAATGGGAATGCGATGTACTATGAGTGGTTTGTGGGGTCTCGAGCCGTCCCATTTCGGTAGAGTGACAACTTTCTCTTCATCGAAATATTTCCAGCCCCTAATCATCTTTGCTGCGGCTGGTTCGGCGAGTATGATTGTCTTTCCTCCGTGTCGGGGTAGCTGGGTGAGCGTCTCTTGATGGCAGTGGTCGGTTTTGTTTTGGCTTATAACTACAACATCTGGCTCCGGCAGTTCTCGTAGAGACGTGATACATGATGGAGAGTTGTGTGTTGAGATGGAAAACGTTGAATGGTATATCTTGGAGGCTCCAGAGATCCATGGATCGAGGACAATGGTAAATGCCCTATTGGACTGTCCGGGGGAGGGCGAGGCTTGGAGAATGGGCGTAAAGGTGAGCAGGAATGAAGCATCTGCATTCAGATGCTTAACGGTCAAGGACATGTTGGAATACTTTGTATATCGTCCGATGGAGAAAGGGAAAGGTCATTGCATGGGTAAATTGGTAAAATTGAAAGACGGAGCAGTCAGATAAGTATAGTATGAGAGTATGCTGGAGTGTGCAATATAAGCAGAGAGTAGGTATATATGAGTAACACGACTGTAGAACGATGCCGTGCCATAAGAACGTGTAGCAACATGGAGGCGGCTAGACGGGGGGGGAGTTCTGTATTTTGTACTTGTACGTGTACTACTTAGGTACCTACTTCCTTGGAACTCAGGGCAGCTTGACAGCTTGACGCGATGGCGCACGCTATGATAGAAGCCGAGGATATCAGATCTCTGTACTTTACTTGTACCTATTTGTCCAGCCTTTCCTTCTTTAAGAACACAGATTCATGTATGGGTTTTAGGGATTGATACGTATTTTCCAAATAGATAAATCCCATTATAATTGCAGTTAAGAATAGCAAACATAATCAAAGAGGTCCAGGCCCAGGTCTTTCCGTCCTACCACGCCTCGGCTCCTGCTGCCAAAAGACGTCGAGTCTGCAGATCTTTGCAAGTCGTAACGAACAAGCCATGCACGCCACGGCTGCTGCTGCTGCTGTCGGGTGGCATCTTACCGGGAGGTTCCCGGCTTCAATCCCAGATAAAATCCCGATCTGGAACCTGAACCTCTTCGTTGATCTTCTAAAAATATTTCTTGAAAAACATACTATTATTCCTTTCAAGGCAGGAAAACGAAAGTCCCTCCTTTCGATTTATCAGTAGGTTCTCTCTCACATTATCTATTTGATTTTTGATTCCCCCCTATTTGGAGTGTGGCTAGAGGCTGCTTCCGTTTGTAGACTTCACCCAAAAGTTTCCTTCGCAACGCAAATCTACTATTTGGCTTTCAGGGGCAAATTCACATACGATACTATGCTGTACACATCGAGCCTACCATCATATCCGCTGAAGCGCTAAAAGCGTCCCCAAATGGACTCTCCTCTCTACTTTATGTCTTCTCATTTCCATCAACTCCATAGTCAATCTGCTGAAGGGTTCTGTATAGGTGGCTTGGTCAGACCTCGCAGTATAATATTCCCTTTGGTGTAGGGTCAATAGCTTCCCCAGTGGGACTCTGTCGTAAAAGTGCCTATTAGGCTGGAACATTATAGTATCATCAATGCTCTTGACAATGCTCAACTCAGTGGTTGACTGGGTCGACAAAAGAAGGGCCAATTTCATCACTCTTCACCGAGACAGGAACTAGCGTTCTGAGAATGAAATCTCGGCCTGGTCTACTTGGTCTTCTCGTAGGATTATTGGAGTCCTTTCCATTCAAGGCCTTTAGCGGTCCCGTTTCGAACAAGGCAGGATAGTTGGATATCATTTCTCATTCCACGTCTATTGAATGCTCATATATGAAGTAACTCACTAGAACGTAATTCCCGAGTGACATTGAACTACTTGTGCGCATAGGTCCTGGAGGTTTTCATCTCAGGTCTTCGAATAGCTCAAATAGGTCGCAAGGTATTTCACTCCATTTCACCAAGGTTCAACGCCCTTGCTTTTGCATAGAGGCGGAGACCGAATGTCTGTCATTGAGCTCTCCTTGGGTTTCAATCAGTTCCAGCCTTGAGCTCGTGATCGTCATCACGTGTTGAGGCACATGGACCGACCCACGGATTGGATAGGATCGATGCATGATCCCAGGTGCAGGGCGGGAGTGGGATCGGCTTATTGGAACTGCTTCTTTTGGCCACGAGCTTTATCAATTGAGTGTGGAGTGACGGCGCATTCGTCCGAAGGCTGTTTGGAATTGCGGAGGAACAAGGGCCATCAATCTGCAGAGCAATAATGGCGGATACCGGCAAACCTCTTCTCATTTTAGGAAGTTCGCGATTCATAGCCACTGCACTTCACCACTCCTTTGGATCGAACAGGTATCTTTTATGTGAAAAACCGGCATGTCAATGATACAGTGCTTGCTTGATTGGGCTTCGTTGGGCAGACCAGGAACAGTGCTCGCTCGAATCCCCACCAACCACATCAACAATTCTGAAGGTTCGCATTGGCTGCATCAGCCTGAACGGTCCATCGCACACACCAGGCTTCATTTCCAAAACCAAGTACCGTAGTCTATCCAACACGCGCCTTCACAGCTGATGTTGCCGCAGCTCCTCACTACGCAGCGCTTTGTAGGTGCAAGGGATGGTGAAGGGGGCGTTACAGCATGAGGTTGAAGTAGAGTTGATAGCAGTTATAATTGAAGCCTTCAAAGTTCCTACCTATCTACCTATGGGGAAGCAGAGTAGTAGCTTTAAGCTCCCCATTTTTACGTAGTACAGCCGAGCTCCTTCGTCCACGCCAGCACTTTTTGACCAGCCAGCTTGCTTGCTACCCCTCACCACATTCTTTCAAAACGCCAATTGTATGAAAGCACTGGAGACAGCTCGATCCAAGCAGCTCCAAACTCCCACACCTATTTTCACTTCCCGATATTGACCCATCTTGTCTTGCACAGCTTCACCACCACAGGAACATCGCTCACCTAATAATGCGCAGCTCTGCACTCGCTACTGATACTTATCGTCGTCTATTGAGAGCTTGAACTTGGAACTTGCGATTACGATCCCACCCTATCTAATCTGCAGCCCACGCACGCACACGCACGCACGCCCGAATGGTGGGGTCGACATTGACGATGCCGCCTCGATCCTCCTTGACATCGTCTTTTTCCGTCTCGGACGCAAATAATGAGGTTGTTTGTCCACTGCGCAATCAAGATGGCTCCAGCTGTCGCAAACGTTGCCTCGGCGTGAGTGCCTCTACTCTGCTGCGTCTGCTTTATCACCCCTCATGGAGCTTTCATGCTTTTTGTACTTGCAACGTTCAATCGTGGTAACAGGATTTGGATGGGCAGGAAAAGCGATACCGGTCTATGCAAGAGCATATACGAAGAGCTCACCCAGAGCACTACATTTCGAAGCTCCCTGCTACAGAGGAGAGCTTCCAGCTCATGATCACTACCCCGCCATCCGAACGACCACCTCCTCCCACAAGCTCCAGCTTGGGTCCCCATGGTTCGTACCGAAGTACCGGTAATAATTCAGACTTCGCTAACGTCCCACAGGCTATGGAAACGACCGGCATAGTTATTATGGCGATGATTCGAGTACTCCTAATACTCCCAGGAACCTGGACGACCTCAATTCTGGTTCGATGCTGCCAGCCGCTAGCGCCGCGGCTGCCCTCGCACAGCTGCATAATCATACGTTGGATGGAGACTGGGACTCGGAACTGGTTTGTAAACCCAGCATTCAAGATAGATGTTCCTTTTTAACTCTGTTGATAGGACTGGATGTCGGATACGGAAGCACGCAAACAGGCAATGAGGTCGTCGATCGAGCTCCCACCAATACAAGGAAACAATATTGAGCCCACAAGCGAACCCTTCTCTCATCTCAATCCACATCGGAGGAGAGAACTTCTTCCCTCGATTCTGTCTACTTCGCCACCTGGCCGATCATCCACTCTTCCCCCGATTCAGAGACCAGGTCCCAATGGTCGCCCACGAAAACAGTCCGTCTCAAAGCGTGCAAGAGAGCCACAACACAAAAAGCATAAGTCTCGAGAGAATGCTCACCTGAGACGAATGAGCTACGACCGTAAAGCCTTCTCTGCTGAGCCTTCGAGTGCTTTGTCTGCAGCTTATGGTAAAAGATGGGAAGACCTGATCGATGCTGCTACATCAGCTACTGAAGACGTCGAAGACGATAGGACCCCTGTAAGCTCTTACAACTTCTCCTACTCATGACGATACTAACCTTCCAGGTTCCGCCCTCGCCCGTTTCAGTAAATCGAGCTTCATTGCCTCCATTCTCCACATCCCACTTTCAAGGGTATCAAGCCTCACCACTCCAACAAGCACTTACACCACCATCATATCTACCCGAAGCCCCGGAGCCGTTCCCCTCTGTGGAAAGTGGCGAAAGTGGTCAGAACTTCCACATCGAATCTCGGGGCCTGTCCGACTCGTCGCCTAGTTTTTCTTCACAGAGTATTGAGATTTATTGCGCAGCATGTCAGGGAGTATCGCTTTTGAAGGAATCGTATGCCTGTACAGAATGCATATGTGGAATCTGCCAAGCGTGCGTCGATGTTTTAATGGCAGAGCAAGGCGCACGGAGAAAGTGTCCTCGGTGCGCAACTATAGGAGGACGTTTCAAGCCATTTCAGTTGGATATTCGATAATGAACGGATGGATTCAACGGACATGTTTCTGGGGTGGAGTTTTTATTTTATTATCTCATGGCTTGCAAATTTGATTACTTGGTCATAGAGAGGCGTTTGATGAGAACAGGATAGCGGTGTTGGTCAATTTCGGGTCATCAGTTCTGACATGGGTTGGGTGCATGCATTTGGATAAGAAGAAGCCTAAGGGCACTTGGTGATGAAGCGTAAAGCTGGCTTTGGACATATGTCTATCGTCTCAAAATAAATCAAATTTATTCCTAGATAGTGACTATTCACCATCAAATGTTTGCATTCAAGCACAGGGAGGGTAAAGCCTACATCGGTCTTGCTTACTCCGTACACTACATATCTCAAGGTCCACTCTTCATACAAAGCAAAACCTCAGCATCCCTAAGGTATACAACAACCACAAACAAACCCATAATTCTCTGCAGAAAAGCCATCCCTCACCACCCACAGAATCCGACCAGATCAGCACCCCAACACTCGCCGTCTCAGGTCTATCCTCTCTACGGCACGTTTTGCTTTGCTCCAAGGTATGTACAGTAGGTGACGATATATACCGACGACTCGAGGCCAAAGTAACTTTCTTGAAGGTAAGAAATAAGCCTCTCAGAGTCAAGACATGGTGGTAATGAAAAAGATAATTTATTTTCCAAGTCGCCCTCTTTTCGTTCCCCCAAAAAGGACAACTTCTAGTTCTCCGTCTCAAGAAATCGAAAATGAGATCGATGTAGATAACGGGAAGGTGTTTTGTTTGCGGAGCTTCTGCTTCTACAGTACCTCTAGAATAAGCAGGAGGGAGGTTCGAAGGCTACTGTATCAGGAATAACCAACTTGTCGCTTTAATGCTTCGGTTGAACCTCTATCGCAGAGCTAGTTCCATAACCATCTGTAAACGAGCAGGACACCTCATCTATCAACAAGAAGATGATGTTTCGCAGTTGGAAGCTAATGAAAGAAAAGGAATCAATGCTGGGCAATGCTTTCGATCCATATATAGTGTCAGTCAGTTTCGACATTACCGTCCTCCAAGATACATACTGTATGTACACCGACAACCCCTCTTGAACATTCGGAATAACTGCTTCTCCACATGCTCATGTCCATATATCTATCACATTACTATTCTTCCGTTCCTTCCGTCTCTTCACCGCGATGAACAAACTCTGCTCCACTTTCTGCCCAACACCAACAAACACCAACTCCCCTAAGCAAGACTATGCTTCCTCGGATAAACCAATTAGGTTCAAAGATAGCGACAGGCTGGGATCTCGCTGCTACAGTATATAGCCTGTACAGCATCTCACGTAAACGCAGAGAGGAACGAACATACCAGATGAGGTTCATTTGAGGGTGTTGCAGTAAAGGGCGATGGTGCTTCTCCAAAGCAGTCATATGAGAGGCGCTGCGTTATAGGGTAGCCAAGCCAAGCCAAGCCAAGCCAAGTGTTTGATCAGTAAGGCTCATTCATGATGCCTCAATTCTCACGAGTATGTTTGATTTGAGTGGGATACCGCATGCCTAAAGCTTATGGACTGGCAAACTATGGTTGAGTCTGAGTCTGAGTATGAGTCTGGGATTGCTAACAAGCAGGAATCTAGTGTTTCTTACAAGATCCTCTTTACACGACGCTTGCCGCGACAGTTCTTGCCTTGCAAGCTGAGAACTGACTATGCAACTTCTCTTAATCTTGACTGCTAGTGTATAGATATATCAGCCATCTCAGCAACAATATTATATTTCGAAGCAGCAAATCTGAAAACATGAAACAGTCAAGATAGGTTATAAAGCATGATGCTAGATTGGGTATCATTATTGTCTATGAGTCTTTAAACATCAACGTAATAGGAAGAACTAGAAAAGACAGTGTAAGAAAACCGACTTCCAACCCCCAGAGAGCCAGTTTTAGACTACTTTTGTCGAATTATCTCGGTTAGAAAGTCCTCACTGTGTTTGATTAGCAGGAGTTTAATTTCGTGATTGAAGGGCATGGCTTACAAGGACAGCGTTATGTATCCGTCCCTATCATCATCATACTTCTTGAAAACATCAGTCATTCTCTTTAGGCTAATGCAGCTCTGCACAAAGAGATCGAAACTGATGGCTCCTTCGCCCCGTTTATCATATGTCCTGAATAGCGTCTCTACGAACTGAGGGCTTAATCTATAGCCAAATGCCACTAACGCGTTTGTGTATTCGTCGAGGCTGATATTTCCACTTCTGTCGGCATCGAATCGATCAAAAAGCGAACGCCACGCGGCTAGGAATCCCCATAATCCACAGAATTCTTCGAAACCAATAAGTCCCGAGCGATCGCTATCGAACATGCGAATCATCATTCTGACTGTATAAGGATCGAAGGATGACCAGTCGCCGTTTACGAGTGCCGCCCGAAGTTCTTTCTCACTCAGTTGTCCGCTACCTGAAGAGCGAGTCAGTGAATAGTTTCTAGGGGTGTAATAAGGCTACGGTACCATCTTTGTCAACAGCTTTGAAAAGGGGCCAAAGTGCTGGGTCTCCGGCACCACTTGGTGGGGCAGGAGATGGAGGCGGTCTTGACATTGGAGGCGGTCTTTGCTGGACTGGTGGTGGCCGCGAGCCATGGTTCCCTGGCGGAGGAGAAGCGTAACCGTGCGATGAGGGTGGCGGGGAATTGCCATAACCGTAGTTTCCTTGTGGTGGCAACTGAGGCGATAGTCTTTGTCCTCCTGGAATCGGAGGTTGTGAGGATCTTCTGTTTTGTGTGGGAAGAGGAGGCTGAGGTTTGTTATACGGTTGGTGAGCCATTTGCTGTGCTTGGGTATGTCCAGAGGGCGCAGTGGAGTAATTCAAGGGCGGAGGGATTTCGGCCTTCCCAGTTTTCTATAGCAGTGATGTTAGTGAAGGTCCTATGACTCGAGCGCTCGATATAGTGAATCAGTACTCTTTCTGGCTCTGCGAAACTGTGAATGTTCAGGTCAGCCTCAATTCGCAGCGGGGTTGGAACTGCTCCTGTTTACTTACGCAGGCAGGGAATCGGGATTGAAGGTGCGATTGTACGCCATCTTGATGGGAGGAGTTGGTTGATTGGATTAGAGACTTAAAATGGTACTTGTGAAGTGCAAGATATCAAAGCAGAAGGGCGGTTTTGTGGTGTTGTTAAACCCTCTGATAGCCTCGAGTGATCAAGTCAAGCAAGCCAACCAACCAACCATGCACTGGCGGGATGCTGCGCCTTGGCTTGAGACAAGGGTGGGCGCAGGTGCGAGCAAACAACCCGAGCTTTTTACATGAAAACAGGAACTCGCACAATCAATAAAATGCAGGAATATATACAGCGAAAGTAAAGAAAGGATCTTGTTGGATTAGAGGAGAATCTGCATCGACACATAAATAGAACTGACAGCTGGTGCCAGCAAAGCTACCTGCTGCCAAGCCAAGCCAGCTGAAGGAGGGGATGGGGATGGGGATGGGGATGTACGTACTTGGTCGCATACCAGTATTTTCAAACATCAACAATACATTCCAACCTCGCCGCGTGACAGAAGAGTCACCCACGACTTTGTTTCACAATCATTTAAATTGTAGTCCTGCTGTATACGCTCATCATCTCCTCCACGTCATCTATTACGAGAGTCAAGTGCTCAACAACGAGACACCGCGACCGCGTCGTTTCCATCTTGTCTTCGCGCCTTTGACAGGCTTCATTTGAGTGTCACCCGGCCACTCACAGAAAACTCGCCATGGCAGTGGATACTTCTATAAGCACAGAGGAATTCTGGCTTTTTGGTTACGGGTAGGCTATTTTTCCATTTTTCTATTCTTGCAACACCTCTGACGTGAAATCCAGGAGTTTGATTTGGAAACCTCCACCGCACTTTGGTGAGTCCTGAACCCCGACCGTCTTTTCATAGGCGTTTCATTGAACCCATGAACAGACCAACGTATCCCTGGTTATGTTACAGGTTACGTTCGTCGGTTTTGGCAGGTCTGTGGCTGTTCCCATCTGGAGATTTTGGATTGTGACTTATGAATCATAGGCTAGGTAAGAAGAAGAATCCTCTTTCAAATGGATTACAAAAAGCAGCAATATCTCAAGTATGGCGGTGGTCTATAGAAGCCTGAAAAGAGACATCCGAATTTCTTGGAATCTCAAATCGCCGCCCATAGTTGAGATGTTGTCATTCTTGCTGTCCAACAACTCTACTACACTTTGAGCTTACTATGCTGACATTGACTAAGCCAGGATCACCGTGGAACGCCTGACAAGCCAGGGCGGGTTGTGACACTGATCGAAAGATCCTTCTGGGAGACTTTGTCTGATCCCCACCCTTCGGCATCTTCAGACAAAGTTTGGGGCACCGCATATCGGATTGAGACAGCCAAAGTCGCCGAGGTCAAGGAGTATCTCGACATTCGGGAGATTAACGGGTACACCATCCACTACACAGATTTCCATCCCGCGGATGCGTCGCCCATGATCAAGACTTTGGTGTATATCGGGACCCCAGATAACGATCAGTTCATGGGCCCACAAGATCCGGAGAGGCTTGCGGAGCACATATATCGGAGCAAAGGTCCAAGCGGGCCGAATAAGGATTATCTTTTGAGTCTAGAGACGGCTTTAGATGGCTTGAGCCCAGAAAGTGGAGATTACCATGTCAAGGACCTGGCTGATCGACTGAAGAAGATTTCAGAGGCCACTGGTGGCGTGAGCCGGGGCAAAGAGGCACTGGATCATGAGCTCAAGAAGGTCGACAGCACCGATGAGCAAGAAGAGACAGAGAAGCGGATTTTGTAAGAAGCCATTGATTCCCCTAAGACGGGTCATTGTTGCCTACCCCCGCTAGACTAGACTGCGAAGTGCAGTAGCTATGAAGAAGACCTTGATCAAAGTGATCTTAGTTGAGATTGGATATTTGAGAGACCATTTGTGATGAATTGTTAGAATACGTGACCGAGACCGAGCAACAGGTAATATCCCCCCAACTCCGAGAAAGCAAAAGGCAAACCGCATTCAGAGACCACGAAGCTGACCGTGAGACACCATCAAAGATGATATCCTTAAGCCTACACCAATGAACCTTTTCGCTGCACACCCAAGCTAACTTTTCTTGCTGTCAATTCGTACGAACGCGCGAGGTCGGAGAGAAGATCACATCCAACAAGCACCTAGTTCCAGCGGCCACCGCCTTGCTGCTGCTCGCCTCCACCATAGCCACCACCCTGACCACCCTGGTATCCTTTATCTGATGGTCAGCATGGGAGGGAATTAAAAGGGTCAAGAAAGAGGAAACTCACCACCGCCACCTCCGTAGCCGCCGCCCTGGCTACCACCATATCCACCACCACCTGATTGGCCTCCATATCCACCCTCACGGCCGCCGCCGCCGTATCCACCACCACCGTATGAACCTCCGCCACGGTTGTATCCTCCACCGCCGCCTCCACCACGGTTGAATCCGCCGCCGCCACCTCCGGAGCCACGCTCGCTAGCTTTGTCGACACGAATAGTTCGGCCGTCGAACCTAGTCAAGTTAGATTTTGTCTAACAAGGAGTGGAATCCCAACATACTCGACGTTGTTCATGGCAGCAATTGCAGCCTCGGCATCGGGGTCGCTGCCGTATCGGACGAAGCCAAAGCCACGGCTACGACCAGTGTCACGGTCCTTCACGACAACCTGAAAAGCGTGTCAGTACAGGATCTGGAATTGGAAATGAGGATGTGATTGACTTACTGCCTCCTCAACAGCTCCGAACTCCTCGAACTTCTGACGGAGAGCATTCTCATCAGTGTGCCATGCGAGGCCGCTAGTAGCATGGGTTAGCGCCGGTTTGAGGATAGGATGGAATGGAATGGAATGCGGTCGCAAACGCGCGGAGGTGGACTTACCCAATAAAGAGCTTGGACATATTTCTGGTGTTTTTTCGAGAACCTGGCTTAAAGTCTCAATTTCCACGCGCTTCACACAGAAAAGAGCGCGCCATGGCGTTGATGGCAGGTACGAAACGGACGGAATGCGGATCACGCAAAGAAAGATACATCGAGGCAGAACAGGACTCCGCAGAGCGGACAAGGAAGGGACATGGGAAGGTGATGAGATCGATGATGACAAGGTCAGCGCAGGCAAGCAGGAGATCAGGACGAACTTCTTGAAGAGTTGAAAAGGTGAGAGATTGGGCGCGGGAGTGAATTTCTGACTGTTGATTGTGAGACTCAAAGGCGATTGTCGGACGACTGAAAGGACAGTACGAACGGATGCTTTGACGAAGAAATCGCAAAAGATTAGGATTCGGGACAGATCGCGAAAAGATATCGAGATTTGTGTAGGTGTTTGGGAAGAAGAGGTGGGAGCGGGGGAGAGGAGATGCAGAGACTTTGAAGGAGGGGCAGCTTCTCGCTTAGAATGGGGCGCTAGTGGTTGATAGGGTGGAAGGCGGGGCAGGAAGAACGCCAAGCTGATCAAGGGTCTGATTTAAGCCAGGCCAGGGGGGGTCTTGAGAGGTCTAGGGGGGGGGACCTTTGCAGAAATGTGAATGGATGTGGGTGGAGGAGGGTGGGTGGATGAGAAATACTACTCTATAGCCCAAAGAAGGGTCAAGATTCTCGATCCTCGATCCTCGATCCTTTTAGTTCTGTTGTCATATGATATCATACCATATCATATCATTGCATCTCACGGCTGGCAATGCTGCTTTGCTTCACCAGCTTTCCCAGCCCAGCAGCTTACCTGTAGGATACCTAGAAGCTCTCGCTTTTAGATGCGTAGGTAGCCAGTCAAACAGCTTGCGAAGGTGCACCAGGTGTGCGCCAGCAAGGGGTCCTCCTCCAATCATCATCATCAATCAAGCAAACAACCGGGTAGAGGCAAAAGCAGCTTTGACGCACGAATAGCCTAGAACGCCCGGCATGTGCATTGCAATGGGAGATGGTGGGATGCCTGCCCTGCCCATCTCTCAACGTCTAGCTCTACCTCCCGCTTGAAAAACTTCATGGCTTAGCTTAGCATCCGAAAGCATATCAAATGCACTACTCCACCGTATATTATATGCTCGATTCCTCGATTCCGCCATGGACATCAATATACCGTCTCCGGATTTGTAAAAGTCCGCGTCAAACCAAGATGTTGCCCTCGCCCGACATGCACATTATTTTGCCAACTACAAATGCCATGGTACAGCCTGCAATCGCTCCAATCGCAGCAAGCAGAACAGTTATCGTTGACTTTATGGCTGCTCCGACATCACGCCTAAATATGCAGGCTGAGGAGAAGGAATACTGGAGCACACAATAATTGATGCATTTCTCTCTTTGGTCTGGAGGTGGGTCGAGAATCGGGGACAGCTTCGACTTCTGTGATTGAGTGAACCTGCTGCCTACCTACTCTCTTTTATAATTTACTACAGTAGACTAGTAAGTTGATTCGATGCGCAAGTGTGCCCCCTAGCTATGATAAGATCTACAAAGGCGGATACTGAAAGCTTAGAGCGGGAGGGGCAACGCGAAAGTTAGGTAGAAAACTTGAAAAGAGGACACTTCTCGGTAGAACTACGAGTGAGTCCGTCGTGGTGGTGGTCCTCGCGGGATACACCGTTTGAATGATCAGAATTGGTTGTTAGAAGCACCGGAGCTCGAATTATTTTTCTCTACCGGTAAGAGTGAGGTGCATGATGCAAGGTAGGTAGGTGTAGGTATAGGTATGTTTGCAGGATTGCCACTCGTTGTAACTGCTCGGGCCAATTTAGTGGGGTTGGAGTGAAATTTTGGGATGGAGGGGAAGGGAAGGTGAGTGAGGGTCGTGAGGGTCGTGAGGGTCCTGAGGGTCCTGAGGGGTCCTGGGGTCTAACTTATCGATAAGGCGAGAGAGGCCCTTGCACTTACACACACCTGCAAGAGGAGCCGACGCTAACCTTCCCTGGCCCGAGCTCGAGCTTTAAAATACACTACGCCATGCCATTTCTTGTACTTGTATTCAAGTTTGTAACATTTGATACCCCGTGGTTGGTGGTGGTGGTGGTGTCGGTATAGTGGCACTTGTGTGACTCTGAGACTCTGAGACTCTGAGACTCTGAGAGAGGGGTGAGAGGGGTGAGAGGGGAGCACATCATGTTTATCTAATAATCCTCACTCAACCCTCACTTCTGTACTTCGTATTTTCGTATCTTCTTCTCCTCACCCGCGCCGCGAACTTGCCTGCTCAGGAACATGCACATGTGATGAGCTACGTACAATAATACTACAGTACTATTACAGACCTGTATTGCTTTTTTCTGTTCTTGCTTTTCATCGATATGCAATTGAGCCGCCTCCCCACTCCACTCCGTGCTTTCAACCGCGGCAGGTGGGAGGCTGGCTGCTAGAGAAAAAGGGAAACAAGGAAAGGGTGAGAAACTTTCGGTCAAAGTATCCCCACTATTATACTTTTTCCTCCAGCAATGAGCTAAAGATATCACACTTTTTTGCTGTCCCAGACTTCCAGGTAACGCAGGACAATGGTAATTATAGCTGCAGAGATCGCCTCTCCAGCTTGCTTGCCATGGTCCAATCCAATCGCCCGGTTCTCGGTTCCCTCGTGACAACTCATCGTGGGCATCTTCAGTCGCATTGCCTACAAATCATGTGATCGCTGGTGGACATCGCATCTCAATCTGTTGGCCCATCAAATCCCCTGCTCGGATTACATGCTTGGGATGCAAGAAACAGCCTGCATGTATGGAGTATGGCGGGACCTTTGTAGGGCTGCGACGGTCCATCTACACCGCTGTTTTGTGCCCCTCACCGTCATCTCCCCTCAAATCATGTCCGATAATCTGGCATACGGAGGACTTCAGATGCAAAGTACCTGTTATGCAGGGGCAGTGTTCAGGATGATGCTTGAGTTGAGTGGCGACCAAATGCATGGTATCGGTATTGATTCAGGGGTGTCAACACTTCAAGTTTGAGATCGAAATTCGTTCAGAATTAGTCTACCCATCCATCTTTTATAATTGCCCGTTTGCATTTCGCTTCTCATCTTTGATTTTCATGGGCCGTTGCTACCAAGCTCTTTTATACTCCTAGAGCTGAGAACGAGCCTTAGAATTAGAGTGACTCGTGGCATCGCAAAATCAAGCCTGGCTGGTGTTGCTGGTGTTGGTGCTGTACCGTTTACAACCAGCAGGAACGTTCTTGTTCAGTGGTTCCTTCCTAGCTAGGCATTCGCGACAGTTGAAAAATGAGTCTCTTCTTTCAGAGGGAGCTTGGAACTTTCAAACCCGCATGACAATACTTTGATTTCCATCTCCAATTGCATTACACTTTCGAGCTTGTAATGCTCGATTGAACTTTCATTATCAATTGTCCAGCCACATGTCCATGGACAGACACCACCAGGGTGATCACCGCGCTCATGAGCGCAAACCCAAAGACTCTGTAGGCTATCACAAACAAGACCATCATCGCAGACGAGAATCGGAGCGCGTCGAAAAGCCCTCTTCGAAGGTTCTTCCCCAGAGCAACGAAATATCAAGGGCACGTATAGGGCAGAGTCTATTAGGGCCAGCACTGAGCGGTGACAATGATTACGTTCGCCGATGGCTCACACAAACTGAGCAAGAGCAGAACGTAGCTGATGCAAGGACGAAAGGAGTGGAGAGGTCGCATAGTAGTAAGCCATGTCCTTTTCACGAAACTACAGCTTCGTGTTACCACGATACTTGCTGATTCGATACCTAATAGGACGTGAAGATAACCTGCTAAATGCACATCTTAACGTAGCAAGTTATGCGCATCCTCAATTTGTCCAGGAGGATAGTGGCGGACGAAGAAAATACAAGCGAATACACAATTCATCTTCTGATAGCTCTCTCCTCGAGTATTCAGCGCCACCAAAGCCGCAGCGTACAGTTCCAGAGGAACGAAAAGACAAGTCTCTAGGCAGACAGGAACAAAAGCCCCAGCTCCATAAGAAGCGCAAAGCCGAGCCAATAGAATCAGGCACAGCAAGTCTATCCGATCAGTCGAGCGCCCCAAAAGAAACGTTCGAGAAAAGAGCACGCCATAAGACCAAGGCAGATCGCTATGAACCCAAAAAGAAATGTCACACATCCGAAAGGGCAGTTGAGGAGAAACGACCTACCACGAAGCCTGAGAAAAGGCGTGGCCGAAAGAAGGCGGCAAAGAAAGCTGGAGAAGACTTCATACGTAACTTCCCATCGAAGAGCATGGACCAAGAGCGCTTGACAGTGAGCAGCTCTCCAGATACGAATAGCCGTTATGCTAAATATCCTAGCTTCGACCATCTCACGGTCTTGGCTTGTTCAAGAATGGGCGTGCATCTTCTCCAGCTAAACGTCGTGGTTGTAAGTATAAGTACATATTTCTATTGGATCGTTTGCTAATACCATTTGTGCAGTGCCTGACTTGGCATTTTCAGAGATGGAGTTTCTCCACCAAGGAGATCGCATCGCGCCCGGTAACAAACCAGACAAAATAACCTCAAAATGCCGTGAGAAGGAAAAGCAAAAAGCAGTAAGAACCCAGGACGAGATATCTACTTTTTTCAAATCAACAAAGACTCCATTAAGAGAGCTCGATCCTAATACCAGAGGTCGAGAATCTTCAACCATTACCGCAATTGAAAATTCTTTCTACGAGAGACAATTTGCATCTGATAAGTACTACAACGCTGACAAGCGGCCTCAATATCTTGAACCTACGAGGGAACAAGCTTTGACTTTTCGTCAAAGATCTCCATCAGGTAGACTCTTAAAGCTCCGGGAAACATCCCTTGGTGTGAATTATACCGATAGACCGCCGGAATCGACTAGCAGAATATCAGGCAAGACAAAAACCTATTTCACGTGGTCTGAGAGTCAAATTTCTCCCCGTACCACTGAAATGTCAAGGCAATTAAGAAATACGAGCCAACAACGCAGTCTAACACCTGAGTCCATCCGCCGGTCTCTACAAAAGACTGGAATCTACCGTGGTACAGGGATACATGACCGTCCAGAGCCACCAAGCTTTAACGAAGTATTATCTGAGGCAGAACAGCTTCGGCAGCATCGGGGGCCCGGCCATGAAAAGAACGCGCGAAGAAAGTTCCCTCGCGGTCGAATCAGTGGCCCCGCAATCTCATCAGAGTCACCAGTGACAAACTCAAGCAATAGAAATGTTGTCAATCTCTCCTCTCACACTCCTAGATACCAGAGAACAAGAAGTCCGCAGTACGAGAAGTTCCCCGAGACAGGACTCCACGACAAGGAAACGCACGAAAATAAACCTGGTGTAACGGTCAAGGACGGGAAGAAAGACTCAGGTCTGCGTGATAATCAGCGTATCATTGTCGAGCATTTTGATCAAGAACTCGGATGGCATCGACGACCTAGTTCTAGAGCCCAGGAGGTACGCCTTTCTGCAGAATTGAAGATGGGAAATGAGCCGGAAGCGAAGGGCACGCCCATGCCTAGAGAAGTACTTGCCAAGCTCGCTCGCATCAAACGACCAGCAACGACTTTGCCTGTAGCTCACGTGGTAGGAATGGGAAGGACCACAAATAATACACCCCTTATTGTAGACCAGCACGATATAGGTCCTCTAACAGGAGCTTCAGCTCAACAAGCCTTTTGTGGAGAGCAGCCCATACCGTCACCCCCCCGAGCATCAAACGCAGACGAAGGAGGGCCAGCACCAAAGGATTCTCGAATCGAAGAGACGATGATTTCTCAACCTGGATCTGACCAGGCTAAAGCGCAAGCTGCGCACGGCATCGTTTCACAGGGAGGAAAATCCGTACTACCCCTGGTCAATTTACAGAGCGAATCGAAAGCCCAGCAGACTATGAGAGTAGGTCCAAAGGACGGGACGGAAAATGATTCATACCTCGGGCTTCCAATACGAGGGGGTTGGGGTACTCGAGCCTCAACACCCGCTTTTCAACCTGCAAGACGTTCACCATTCATAGAACCCATGCCTCTTTTCATACACCAAATACCAAGGACGTATACACCTCAGGAATATTATATTCAATACAGGAGTCAAAGTGGAAATTTCTTTAATCCTGCGACCCTGAATTTCGACAGCAACCTGCGCGTTGAAGATCCTCCTTACAAGCTCTCGGCTAACCAGGGGGTCGAAACTTTCCAACATGAAGAGACTTACGACCATCATCAGGAACCCCTGGCGTATCAAGCGGATGAACTCGCCCAAGAGCAGGGCGACTACGAACACCAGCTTTACAATTATACTTACGAAGAAGACGAGGAGAACAGCCCGGCGTATGCTCATGAGACCCAGATGTGGGGCCACGAAGAAGGTTATGCCGACGAAGTAGAGAACTTTGAAATGCCTCTTGAACAAGGACTAATACATCAGTACGAAGACCTCCCTAGTGAGGAAGTATTTGTGTCAACCGAAGAACTAGAACAAAACCATAATCACCCTGTCGATGGTGGTAGCTATCCTGCTAAAGGGTTTTGGAAGTCTTGCCGCTTGTATTAATGGGCTTCTGATCGATTTTCACTTTGGTATTGATTTTGATTGTACTATACCCAAAAGGTGGTTCTAATAGTTCCTGTCGTCTGGATGATTTATGGGTATATTAGCTAGAAGCAAAGGATTCATCAAGGACAACAGACCTCATTCCGGCTCCTGATCTTTCCATTTCTCTCTGATAGCATCAACATCCATTCCACACAACCTCGCCTTCTCCACCGTAGCCTTTGCCTTCCCAACCACAGGCACATCGATCATTTTACCATCTAACGTCCACGCTCCGCGCCCCTTAACATCCGCCTTCTCATCCCCAACCACAACCCTCACAGCCCACTCCACCTCCTTCTCACCCGGCGCAAACGTCCGCTGCGCAATCTCAACCTGCGACGGATGGATACACTGCTTCCCATTAAAGCCTAGCCCCTTCCCCTGCAAACACTCCTCCCGCAACACCCTCTGGCCCTCCTCCCCCCTGAACGACGTACACACCAGATCAATCGTACTCGACAAATGATGCGCCCTAGCCGACGTTGCAATGGCGGAGCGCGCATACAGAAATTCCGTCAGAGACGGCGTTCGCGTGAGCGAGAGATCCAGCGCGAAGTCCTCAGCGGCGAATATCAAGCCGTCGAGGTAGGGCGACGCGCGGCATATCTCGTTCAGATTCGTGATTGCCTCTGCGGATTCTATCAATGCTAGGATCTTAAGCGGGTTCTCCTTGGGTTCGGGGAGCGTGTGTCGGATGATGTCGGTTATGAAGTGCAGGTCTGAGGCTTTGTTTACCTTTGGCACAACGATGGCGTCAAGGTGCTTTGCGCGCAGGATGGTGGTTAGGTCTTCAAGGGCTAGGCCCGAGGAGACGGCGTTGATGCGCACGGAGAGCTCGGTGATGTGGGGGGGCCGGGGGGAGGAAGAAAGGAAGGAGAGGAGTCTGGTGCGAGCGTTGGGCTTTTGGGCGGGGGAGACGCTGTCTTCTAGGTCGTAGGATATGGTGTCTACGGTTAGGGAGCGGGATTTCTCGAGGAATTTGGGGGAGGAGGATGGGACTGTGGGGAGGGAGATGGGATGTTAGTTGTTGTGTTGTGTTTTGTAGGGGAGTAGTGAGGGGGAGGGGGAGAGGGGAAGTTAGGGAAATACCGTAGAGGAGAGCTCGTCTGAGGATGGAAGAAGATGCAGTGGTTGACATTTTGGATCAATCGGGATATGAAAGAGCTCTAGATGTCAAAATGACCATATTTTGTAAAGAAAGCAATGTATAGGTCCCTACTTGTATCAAACCCTCCATCTCATATCAACAATGACATTAATGTCGCCAGCCGGCGGGTGTTGGTTGAAGCTCGGCAGATCTCACAGGGGTTCTCCCTCTGTCTTGGCCGTGGCGTGGATCTCTGGCGTGGATCGCTAGCGTGGACAGGGGTAATTCTACGGTAGGAATTGACAGCTTGACGGATTTCACAGTTGCAGTACGCGGCGGCAGCGACACGACACATCGACAGTTTTCCATCTTCCGCATATATCACATCCCACCATGGAACAGAACCAGCCCGAGGGCTCTTTGAGCTGGAGACTCAGCTCGCATCCCATTACACTGTTGTGGTTCTTGGCCTTCAGAATATGTATGTGAGCTTGGATTTAAACCAGCTGCGTGTCCCCAGCGAAACTTGCTAATAATGTCTACCCGCCAGCATCTCTATTGGTCTATCTATTCGGGGGGATTCTCTTCACGGCTAATCAGTAAGTCTTCCTGATCTAATACATTAAATCCTATGCTACGGTTTGCTGTACAAACTGCTAATACCTTGCAGCGTCCTCATCTTCATCATCACCATCCTCCTCCTCGCAGCCGATTTCTACTACCTCAAGAACATTGCCGGCCGCCGTCTCGTAGGCTTAAGATGGTGGAACGAAGTAAATCCCCAGACGGGGGATTCGCACTGGGTATTCGAGAGCTCTGATCCCTCGACCAAAGTCATCAACGCGACAGATAAACGTTTCTTCTGGATGGCACTCTATTCGCAGCCGCTGCTCTGGGTCGCATTGGCTGTTGTGGCTATA
The DNA here is from genome assembly GCF_007821495.1 of Lachnellula hyalina. NCBI lineage: Eukaryota > Fungi > Ascomycota > Leotiomycetes > Helotiales > Lachnaceae > Lachnellula > Lachnellula hyalina. Next base: position 220,536 of record NW_022157151.1, read on the forward strand.
TTCAGATTCGAAGTCATCTGGTTAACGCTCGTTGGTACGTATATATTATATCATATTCCAAAACGGACTACTGGATGGAGGGAGTGAGGGAACACATGAAATTTACTGTACTGATACGATGGACAATACAGTTATTGCTCTTAGTCTGACGGTCACGAATACGCTTGCATTCTCGAGATGCGATAAGTTTGGGCAGGCGTCGAATATTGCCGGCAGTGCGTGGTCTTCTGGAGGGCTTGCGGGAAATGTAGCTACGGGCTTGGTTGGGCGGATGTTCTCTCGGGGTTGAGCGGGTACTTTGTAGATGGGTGACTGGGGAAAGGTGGGCATGGGCGAAGGAAGTGTATGATACCATCTTGATTTGGCGTGAATGGAGCCAAAAGTTTTACTGCAGTCGGGAATTTCAAACAGATGTAATAACGTTGGTCGGAATTTGTTTGAATTTGTTGCTGTTGGAGGCGCGCTGTTAAGTTACATGGTTTCGCAGAAGTCTGTCTGTTATGAGGGATGAATGTCCACGTATGTAAGGAGTGATTGATTGAGTGGCTCAGTTTTATGGCGTTTTCAGGCAGCCCGAAGAAGCAGGGTCTAGAGATGGGGAGCAAGCATTGCCTACATGGTTGTAAGGTCTTTTATAAGATCCTTCACAACGAAGTTGAAGTTTTGAAGAAATGCTAAATTACTTGAAGCTAGTCTTTTCCCACGTTGTCTGTCCCTCTTTTCTTTCCTTCTTCCAAGCAAAGGGGGTAGGTACGTAACTTTCTTACCATTTGCTTGCACACGCCGGCGGCGGCGCGGGTGATCTTTACATCTTTCTCTGTTGAATCTTGAACTCTACGCTTTACGTTGTGAAAATTTCCCATCTTACGGCCCTGGCAGTTAAGCTAACAGCGTTTCAAGATCCGCTTTGACACGTGTAGTAGGATTAAGATAATAAGCGCGCTGTGATGATAATTCCAGAAATCATCACAAGAGACTCCATTATGGCTCGGAATATGTATGCATTGTTTGAGTACTAGAAGTACTTACTTCCCAGCATTGCCCCGCATAGCCTGAGTATACACCCTACCAACATCCGCCGCCGACCCATCCAGCCCCTCCGTTTCCTTTCCAAGCGCGAATCTCTTTCTAGTTCTCCCGCCCTTGATACGATGCCACGGAGAGCCGAGAGGGCCACATACAAGATCCGGCACATCACATTTCGTTGGAAGAGCATGGCCGGTTAGGAGGCAGTCTCTCGGGTGATCTCGGTGTGTTCTTGTGTTGTGAGGTGGGGTTTCGGCTTCCGTCCGGTTGATCACAGAGTTGGGTTGAGTTTTTAGTCGAGAGGATTGAGAAAGATTTGAGAATGAATCCTGCAGCGTGATTTGATCTACAACACAATATATCCTAGCGCAAGAGTGAGGAAGGCGCCGCTTAGTAAATCATGTGTTCAGGAACCCGGTCCCCGTGTAGGCCAATACCACCTCGAGTATATCCTCGCTGCAGGTACTCAAGTGCTTTGCAGGTACACAAGGGAAGCACTTGCGCCTTGGAATCCTTGAAGTCGCTCTTGAAAAAGGCATTGGAGTACTCCGTATAGTGAGTAGTGACAGACAAGGGTTTTGGATAGGTGATAGGGTCTCTTTTTCTCACCGACGAGGATTGTGACTTCAGGCTACGGAAGGAGTCGAACACCCTAGCACCAGTAAGCTTTCGTACAATCAATTTCCCGGTGTATGTTGGCATATTCGACAATTTATTTTGGGGATAAGTCACACAGGAAGTCGATATGACTTTGCTTACTTCCCGTTCACGCCTGCTTCGCACTTGCGCTGTAGTTTTCCTCATAAATACTGCTCGAGGCTTCAGACAATTTTCTGGCTTCTGTCTCGGTTTGTGGGAAATGTCAGATTTTCCGGATTTCCGATGTGATTGATTGGTGCGAACTCGAAGCAGCGAAAGGCTTTTTTTGTACCAAAGTCTGAAAGGATGCGGGAGCCTCTGGGGCCGTGTGAAACATGTATACTTTTGATAAAGGTTTTCATGTCATGCTTCCCGTGTCCATGGATGGAACGCTCTCTGGGATCAGAATATGCGGTTTCAACTACCACGTTTTCCAATCCTAGGAAAACGAAAACTTCAGAGTATCATGGCGAACAGATGAGAATAAAAGTTGATGGAAAGAAGGCAAATGAAAACTCCGTAGTTATGACTTTCAAGCATCCAAATCGACCCAAATTAGTTATGATTCTCAGGAACAGCCAGCAGTTGCATCACCCACCGCCGAGAGCTTGCCATTTTTGGGCGACCTTTGTTTCTAGATCCAGGACCTCGAGTTTGTCTAAATTTTGCTGGCATCTGTATTCCGCTCTGCCAGATTCCTATCCGCGGGAACAGCAAGAGCAACATGATGAGAAAGAGCCACAAGACCATTCCCTTCATCCAGGATTACAATCTCAAGATCCATCCTCCCGTTTTTGATCGCCTTGGCTTCTACCCTCACAAGAAGCCACTCAACGCCTTCGTCCGGCAGGACCTTCTTGACGTCTAAATTCAACAGCAAAGTGGGATACCACATTGTTCCCGACTTCTTCATCTTCCCGCCGTTGCTATTAGCATCAGAAGCATTCTGCTCGCGCATGAAAGCCTCGACTGGCATAGGCCACATATCAGCCACATATCCAAGACTACTGTTCGTCCATTTCTCTCCGCTCCTCAGTCTAATCCATTCATCTGCTTTGTTCCTTTCTTTCTGCCCGTCTCTCGGCAGAAAGAAGTCTGTTTTCGCCGTTGCCTTACGGAAAGCCGCAAAGGGCATTTCGGGTTGCAAGCACCAGTTTTCATCCCTGTTTTCCGAGAGACGTGTAAGAGAGACTGGTAATGGCGCCGGGTTTAGACTCCAGGAAGTTGGAAATGTGACGCCAGTCTCGGTGAGTATGTTGGAATTGGTGATTACGCCTAGCACCTCTTCACGGCCAGCTTGAGATAAGGTAAGGTGGACAACGGAGGCTTGGCGACCTAGCTTTGTGTCTTTGACTGTGAAGTGTGCCTCCCCGACTTGTGTTCGCCGGAGGAAGTCTAAGTGTAGAGCTATGGTGTGGGGTTGATTCTGCTTGGAAAGGGTGGTGTTGAAGTGTGTAGCCACAACTTGCATGAAGATACTTGTTACATATCCTCCATGAGGCACTGAAATATTTTAGTTGGGGTATGTGTATTCTGAGAGAATATCCAAACCTGAACCAATGCACCAATCATCGTGAAACCAGGCACTATATTTATGAGTTGACAAGGCTTTCACAGCTGTAGCGTCTCCAAAAGTCGTCGTTTTGCGTCCCGAAGCCATCTTAGACCCCGTTTTTGTATACAGTATTGAGACTTTGTTGTCACGAGAAGGAATACCCGAAGTTCAATTAGACTAGTCTCTCTCTCATGTTGTTGAGCGATGAATATGTAGGTATAGGTAGGAATTGGATGTAGCAAAGGTATCACTTTTTAGCTGGGATAGCTTCGGCAAGCCTGGACAGAAAAGCAGCATCAATGTTGCATGTTTCAGGTGCAGTGGCACATTAAAAAACGGCCATAATGAGTGCCGCTTTGTGTATGCATCACAAGCAGGGCCACCTTTCCCTCCTCACCGAGGCTATTTCGATTGTCTGTGTCCCGTGGGCCGTGTTGGCCATTGCGCGGCAAACCATCGGGATGCATGAACTCAGCTGAGGCCCAAGGGTCAGTAGTACCGTACCGTACCGTAGTAGGACAAGCTCAAGCCAAAGCCAAGCTTAGAATATTTATAGCAGTGGCAAACTGTACTGTACTGTATGTAAGATTACAAGTACCTACCCCGGATTTGTCTTGGCTTAGGGCAAGTTGGGGGGGGGTA